>NC_054741.1:69311753-69369253 GCF_018143015.1 Lytechinus variegatus | reverse complement strand
CTATAGTTCTAGCTTCAAAATGAGATATTACTCAAAAAATTTGGTTAAGATGCTGTGATGTAGCAACAATTTATCCATGGCACCGTGTGGAAAATTGTTCATACGCCACCCTTTTTGCATACCCAACTTATGAAATGCGACCATTTATCTATTTTTTTCTACGAAGAGAAGTATTTCCGTCAAACTCAACATAATAAATTATAAGGGATATAGAGCTAGCATCGTTATAATTGCACAGACACGGATGGGAGTTTTGGGGGCATGAACTACAATCATCTCGATGCATTGACCCAAATTTTGTCTTATATAACAGGGCAAAAATATTTAAGATTTTCGATAAATATAAGTAAACGAGGGGACGATGCGACCGATCATCACAAAGGTGTTTTGACGAAGAAAGAGGAGGATTTTGGCGCCAGTGTTGTTTGGTGACACAGACTACACTTTCGTGAACATGATGAAAATTTGCATTAAAAATTAAGTTTTCAATAGGCTCCTCCTTCTCGTCCTCTCCTCTTTCTCTCACTTGTATTTCGTTCTCTTTTCTCTCTCAACCCGCCACATTTTACAAATTTCTTATCTTTTTTTTTCTTTCTGCAGGATGTACGTGGTACTCAGAGACATAGCTGGGCAAGATGTTGGTTACAACAACACCACTTGTGCGGGAATGTAATGATGAGCATGAACTCACATCAGTCCGAAACCTGTAGATAATACCCATCAACCCATGTCGAAGATGAAGATTATGAAAATTTTGATAATGATGTAATTCATTTTTGTGAAAAGTATCATACATGTGTTTTGACATGTTTGATTTTTGCAGTCTCACGCACCTCGATTGTAAGCTCAACAATAGAAATGTTTGCTCGATCCCTTCAAAAAGATGTCAAGGATTTTGTTGATTTGCCGTAGACCTTGAACGGTTAAAACCACTAATACATTTTGAGATAGTTCTCTTGATAAAATAACATTTGATAATGAGTTGACAGGAATCATTCAGTATCTGGTATGAATCCCAATAAAGGCCCCGGGGGGGGGGGGGGGGGGGCACTTCCATTCACGAGTGGATACCATGCGCGACCATGGGGTCTCGAAAAGCATCCTAAACACGTAATTTCCATATTCTGAAAATGCACCCCTTAACAAGTATTGGCGTGTGAAGCCCTACCCTTAACAAGTATAAGAAACAAAACGATACTCTTGGCAAATATTCCCTGAAATGAAACCCTAAACAAGTACAGCAATGTTTTATTGTAACGGGTCCTTTGGTTGTCGGCTTTACCTTATTCATGTTATTTGGTTAAGTACAACCCCCACCTTCTACACCTCGCGCAAATCGGACTCAAAACACGAAGTGTTGGGGCAAAAAGGACATCCTTTATAAAACATTTTAATTTTGTTTTATCATCCCCGCAAATTCGACCCTATAAACACGTAATTTTCCTAGCGAAATAGATACCCTTTTTTCATTATTTTTGTGTTTTTGACACCCTTTTCATGTTACGCACGTAACGTGCCCTATCGTGAAAAGGACATCCTTTTTACGTGTTTTTTTTTTTGGTTGCGCATGGTCACTCGTCAATGTAAGGAATAAAGCGGAGAGGACAATAGGGCCATGTCAAAATGAAAGAGGAGCAGGCGGGGGGAAGGGGTGGGGTGCTTATTATAATCATATTTGTTTTTTTAAGATCCTAGTCACAGTTTCCAATATTGATGATTGAACAAAAAGATACGTATATGGTTGAATGTTGTTGTTAAGAAGGAACCAGTAGGTAGCACAAGTGCTAGTCGAGACTGATTCCTTCAAATCTTTGATATTTTACATAAAAGAAATACGTGTGAACAGTGAATAATGCTATAAAATGTTGTTTGAAAAATCACCACGTTATATAAAACAAATAATTAGAATTAGAGATTTATATAGAATACTCTTTATTCTATTGAAATATTTCCTATTCTCTTGTCAGAATTAAATTAGAGGGTTGGTTGTATTTAGGTAAGCAAATAATTTCTTTCTGAAAGTGTTCCTTGACATAAATTTGGTATACTATTCCAAAATTTTGATCCCATGAAAGTAATTGAAAACTGGCCCTGTGTGGTTCTGCATATTGGGAGATATAATTAATCAGCATCTTTACTCCTTGTAGCATATTTATGGTCTATAATCTGAAAAAATTGAAATAACGTATTACGGCCGAATGTTGAAAGATATCCCCCCCCCCCTTGAAAAAAACCAGGGATATACTGACAAAACAAGTGCACAGCTTTTTGAGCGCATATGAAGCATTCGGAATGCTTCATATGCGCTCAAAAAGCTGTGCACTTGTTTTGTCAGTATATCCCTGGTTTTTTTCAAGGGGGGGGGGATATCTTTCAACATTCGGCCGTAATACGTTATTTCAATTTTTTCAGATTATAGACCATAAATATGCTACAAGGAGTAAAGATGCTGATTAATTATATGCATTCCTATTTACTTGAAAGCAGGTACTAGTCTGTAGGTACAGACCCTGATTGAAAATTTGATCAACAATTGTGTCTCCATGCAAAGACTAGCACATAAAAACTGGAGCGAGAGGGCCTTCAGTACACAAGGCATGAGTAGGCTGCAATTCAGACCCTTAACTCGCCGGAGTGAAGGGTTTGCACAGAAGACTAAGCAGGCACTGCCTTGCCCATGGGCATAAGTGCCAGGACCAGGGATCGAACTCTGGACTTGTCTAGTCACGAGTCTTAGACAACTCGTCCACTTGATTTGGTTACGATTGACCATAAATAATTATCCCTATAGATCAAGGGTTACACTTCGTAATTCCGAAGGTTCTTTATTCCGAAGGTTCGTAATTCCATAACACGTAAATTGTCTATACCTCGATGTTCGTAAATCCGAAAACGTAAAAGGGTTCGTTAATCCAAATATTTGTGGCGTTATTCCGAAGGTTCGTAATTCCGACGGTTCGATAATCCGAAAACGAAATAAGGTTCGTTGTTCCGAAGGTTCGTTAGTCCGAAAACGAAATGAGGTTCGTTAATCATTTCGTTTTCGGACTAACGAATCTTCGGATTTACGAACCTCATTTCGTTTTCGGATTAACAAACCTTCGGAATTACGAACCTCTCTTCGTTTTCGGACTAACAAACCTTCGGAATTACGAACCTCATTTCGTTTTCGGACTTACGAACCGTCGGAATTACGAACCTTCGGAAATACGAACCTTCGGAATAACGAACCTTCGGAATATCCGAACCTTCGGAATTACGAATGTATGCGTGATCAAGTGTATTGAAATCAGCCCAACGGTGTTACAAGGAATCGGGCTTGGGTACAGGAATCTATTCTATGAATCGAAGATAGTGACACACGTTTCGATTTCTTTGATGAAGACAAAATATTATAATCATTTTGAATAATTTAAGATGCATTCAAAATATATAACGTGAGCCCTTAAGGGAACGTCCCCATTCACCCTTTTAAATTATGAAATAAGAAAAGGACATGCATATAATCAAACTGAAGAAATCCAGAAAAAAAAGGTATTAGGAATTCTCTAAAAGCTTATGTTGTTAATAGCCTCTACATAATATACTTATTGCAGTTAATATTGTTACTTATAACCTTTTGGCAAGGAATACGTTGCAATTTAATTTCTGCTATGTTTGTAGTATACTTTTTAACTTTGCATATTTTATAGTTGGGCAAGGCTAGAGCTACTTTCTGGTCCAATTTGCATCTTTCATTTGTGTAACATTTTATGCGATTTGTTTCCTTATAACCTGTAAACATGATTGTTGGTGAATAAATTTATCAAATCAAATATGCAACTGTCATGGAATTGTCATTTTTTGTAGCTATTGTAGCTATCCATTTTTTGTAGCAATATTAGCTATCCATTTCGATGGTTCTGAACACTGATCTCTATCCTATCGATACATTGCAGATAGTCATGATAGTGGGATCTGATCAATTCGAATACCCCAAACACGCCAAATAAAAGGTATTACAAATTTTTATTCATTCTACACAACCCCACCTACGTGGTATGAATAAATGCACACGTGTAGGCCTACATATACTGATGATATAATTTGATAAAGAAAAAAAAACACGAAAATACTGTAAATCTTGAAACTTGGAAGAATGGCAAATCTATATATTACTTTCCAGTGTAATACTTCTTTGACGACTGTTTGTAATTAAAAGCTTATAATCCTTTGGACATTCAAAACATTATTATCCTTTGAACTATAACCCGATGCATAAAATTTACTATGATAACTTTGCTATCCAACATGTCCAATGGTTACTTCCTTTAAATCCTTGATTCTGATTGGCCGATCTTAGCATTGTTACCATGGTAGTTACACTTGGATGGCAAAGTTACTATTATACCGGATTATTATAGTAACTTTTATGCTATGGGGCCCTGTAATATTAATAGACTACTGACGACTGACTATTAATGAATAAGGTCAGCAACTACATCCCGCCGGATATCACCCAAGACAATTCAAATAAAATCGGTACCATCTTCAGATGTGATCTCCCAATAATTAGTTTTAAAAAATCGCAAAGTTGGTGCGAATTTGAAATCAGAGATATAATATTGTACTAAAATCCTTCAATTTGTCAATTTCTAGGAAATGTCAATCAAACCCCTTACTTAACTATTAAATTGGAAAGGACTGCTGGAAATCGTTGGATGGGCATGATGAGAGAGCTCGTTTTAACTTTACTCTTGATATAAGGCCCAGTATAGACGTTCTTTGTATAGTTCCAAATAACAGTATTAAAAAGGTGCATATCTGGCATTCCAACGAATAATGGATGTTATTATCTGATTCAAGTTTCAATGGATATTGGCGGTTTTCACCTGAATAGATCAATGGATTCTGTTTACTACTCCCTTTGTAAGATGTAGGCCTATTATGATGTAGAGTGGGGTGAAAAATACCATAAACAAGCAAAGATAGCGGTTACGCCTTTCGTAACAAAAAAAGAAAAAAGATCTGAAAATGTGCTCGTCTGAATATGGATTTATTATGGTCTGGTAGTTAACATGATTAAGGGCCAACATCTTAAATCATAAAATTATTACACACATCAGCAATGTAGGGCACAGACCCTTCGTTTTCGCAATTCTCATAGCGCATTATGCAGCTCGAGTCTGAAGTAGTGAGAATAGTGAGACTAGACTGTGGCTGGCTCACAGCATGGACCTACATGCCCACAGCATGGACCATACTCGCAGACAGAACTTTGGCGTCTAGTCTTCACTCTACATATACTTTATGATTGTGTGCAGGCAAGCACTTGTCATGCATGTTTGTTGTTGATTTCGTTACGTAAGAAACCTATTTTGTTATAAGCTATAGCTTCAAGCTACTCGAGAGACCACAACGTACACCAATAGAAATCAATTACACGGATATATTGATCGACACCGTACCTTTTTACACCGGTGTTCTTTGCATTCTTCTGATCCACTTGACCAGTTTGCAAAGGACAGACTTCGCCCGCCGTTTTTTTTTATTTTGTTATAAGCCCATGTTACAAGCTACGGGATGGTCTGCTTCGTAAGCCAATAAGAAACGACATACAGTTTGGTTGCTAGGTGAGCGAGTTAATGTGAGGCCCATATCAGTATAAGAAGGACTGGTTGGTAAAAAACAACTTCATTTTATTTTGCTTCCCATCACGCTTGTGGACATTGGACCGCTGCCCATCTCTCCTCATACTATTTGATATTATAAGGTAGGATGAAACAATGATTCTCTAAAATCAGTTACATTTGGTTTCATGTCTTACAGGTTAAAAGTTCGTCTATTGTAAACAAGAACGATTACTGTCTATAAATTTCGGCCATAAATCTGCCAAATCATTTACTTGCAATAATCTATAACCTTGACCTTACTCTATTTTTGCATTTAGAACGATACTTTATGAAGGCATGGTATAGTTGTTTTTTTTTTGGCTTTGGCCCCTTTCGGTAAATTTTCAAGTCTCATTTCTTGCGAGGTGATCTGTAGTCATATCTTCAAATTCATTAAAGGACTGTCACTTTCCGCCTATATTTGTAATTGTAAAATTGAATCATTCAAGATCATATCAATTCGAAGTATTTTCAGAACTTTTTTATATGTCAATGTGTTGAGATGTGACCGGGCTTCGCCTAAATATGTTTTCTCATTATTAATGTCCCTTGCATGGCTCCTATATGCTTTATTTTTGTTTTGTTAAAACACGGGTGAAAATTCAGATATTAATCATTATTTGTGATTATTTTATCTTACAGACACAAATAATAATCTGCCATCATGTCTGAACGCAAGGCCGTCATCAAGAATGCTGATATGTCAGAAGACATGCAGCAAGACGCTATCGACTGCGCCAACCAGGCCATGGAGAAGTTCAACCTCGAGAAGGACATCGCTGCCCATATCAAGAAGGAGTTCGACAAGAAGTACAACCCGACCTGGCATTGCATCGTTGGCCGCAACTTCGGCAGCTACGTCACGCACGAGACCAAGCATTTCATCTACTTCTATCTTGGACAAATCGCCGTGCTTCTCTTCAAGTCGGGATAAACTCATTAAACTCCTTGCTATAACGAAAAAACTAATCGATTCATCTTTCATATTAGATCCAGGTTGTTTTTTTAATCGACCTTAACATCTCCAGAGCACCTTTCACATAACCAATGGTGACAGGATCGGCAGCTCGAAAGAATCATCAGCGACGACCACCATGTCGCACGACACTCGTTTCGAACATCAGTTCGATGGCGGAACTTCCAATCTTTTATCCATCTCTCTGACACGGTTGCCAACGCTGACCAACTTTGGGAATGACGCCCGGGGATGACTGCGCACTCTCAGCGAAAGCCATATAAACACACTCGGATGACGATTTCGACATCGACGACAGGCAAACGAACAGAACCCATCTGAATGTCGGTGCTAAGCGCTACACTGGAAAGAGCAGAAATGTTTACAGTCATGGTGGTGAATTACCGATCGAAGATGAACTGTTTTATTTTCAAATAATTATCATTTTATATATCAACCGATCTTAAATGACAAACTTTTTGGCTGACCGAACAATATCTTCAATATTGTCCGAAAATTTACACAATTGGTTCAATCAGTATTCTTGATCATACCAAATAACGACTTCTATGCAATAAAGTTTTTTTTTATTTGAAACATATTCTGTATATATATATATATTAAACGAACTAAGAAACGGAAATCTTGTGGCGATATAACATGTTTATTGTGTGCAGGATTTTGGAGTCTTTTGGCCTACTTTTCGAACAAGATATCGCCGGAGTAGCTAAATGCTAAATAGATTTTGAAAGTATGATCTGATTCGTCGAGAGAGAAGGGGGGGGGGATAATGTGATTGAGGGAGAGAGACAGATAGAGAGATGAGGAGCCAGGGGAGGACATCAAAGAATGCCAGGGAGAAAGACTTGATGAAGAAAGGGGTGTGTGTAAAAAAAGAGATGGAGTGAGGGAATGACGGAAAGAAATTTATAGGGAGAATAAAGTGATGGATCGAGAGATAGATTTGGAGTGAGGGGGGGGGGCATGATGGGAGGGAGAGAAAAAGAAAGATGAGGAGTCAGGGAACGACATTAAAGAAATTAAAGCCAGGAAGAATCACGGAGAGCTATAGAAGGAGGTGTGTGTAAAAAAGATGGTGAGTGAGGGGATGAAAGAAATAAATAAGAGGGAGAAAAAAGTGATGGAGAGAGAGATCGATTGGGAGTGCATACAGAATTTGAAGAGGGAGAATAAAATGGGGGGGGTGGGAATTAGGGTTTAAATATATCAAAGAATGAGAATAACTCGATGGAGGAGGTGCGTGCATGTGTTACAGAGAGATTGGGAGTGAGGGAAGAGCATTTAAAAAATCAAAGAGGGAATAACGTGATGGAGATAGAGAAAGAATGATAGAGAGATGAGGAGTAGGGCAAGGACAGAGAGGATAACTAATGGGTGGATAACAGAGTGATAGGGAGTGAGGGAATGACAAAAATAAATTAAAGAGGAAGAATAACGCGATGGAAAGAGGGGGGAGGGGGGTCAGAGAGGGATGAGGAAATGATATATTGATTGGTAAAAAAAATGATAGATAGGGGGGGTGGGGGCAAGAGCCGAAAATTTCCCGGTCTGGTCATGGTACAAGAAAATGAAAAAAGAGCCCAGGGCATCAACAACAGCATAACAACAAGGAAGAATTAATAGGTCTTTGGCAGAAAAAGAGGATCTGCAACGTGGTCATTGTAACAGAGAGGGGAGGGGGTGAACTTCCCATTTGCTAGCACAATAACCCTATTAAAATTTGGCCAGGGGCGTAACAGGTGTCGGTGGCCAGGGGTGGGGGGGGGGTGGGGGCAAGAGCCGAAAATTTCCCGGTCTGGTCATGGTATGAACATAGAGCTATTACACAGGCAGTTGTGTAGTAAATCAAAATCTTTGATGGGGGCCAGATATGGCCTATCGGACAGAATTTATCTTTTTAAAAATATTTTGACAATTTTGATTTTGACATATCAGTCAGAAAATAATATCACCCTTCTCTTTTCCTTTTTTTTGGTCTGAACGCGACTGAACAGGACTGAAAAGAGGGACACAGAATGGCGCATGCATGTGCCAAAAAGCTGCTCAACATGCCCCGAGCGAACGAAGCGAGCGAGAAAAAATTCTTTTGTGAGAATCTAGCTATGAGATATTTCTTGAAATTCAATTAAGTAAACAACATAATGTGTTACACTTTTTCTTTTTTGTTCTTTTTGTTCTTGGTTGTAGAACTGGGGGGGGGGGGGGGATGGCCCAACCATCCATCTGTGCGCCAATACTTTGCTGGATGTGTCCGGGGCGGAGACCTCTTACTATCAAATTCATTTCAAACCTCACAAGCCTTATAGCTTTTAATTACACAACATTAATTCACAGCAGTTGCGTAATTAACCTTGAGGGGACACAACATAGCCTTTTGAAATGAAATTCAAATTCGGTGACAGATTTTTGGCGGTCATTCTTTTCGCCTCGCCAAGATCGGAGATGTTTAGGTTGTAAAAATCCATGACTTCCTGGTCTGCTCTTGTAACCGGTCTTCTACAAGCTAGAGAGACCTCTCGATAAAATTTATTTTGTGGAATTCTTTCCAAGGGCATTTGTAGATATACAGGGTCTTGCAAGTGATTAATAGGGCCTCCTTGGAAAATAGATAGCCACAAATTTACAGAATTTCAACGGTTTCTACTCTTGATTCTTGATGATACAAGTGTCGATCAATTCTACCTTTACTGTCAATCGCTCATATATACTGTAAGTAATCATGATGTATTCATTGATAAGCATATATAGTAATAACAAACATTAAAAAATAACCCTTTACTATGGAAGACGCCAAATAATTTGATCAATGATTGATTTTGTACATAATTGTTTAGGTTAATTCCATATAATAAGAAAAATTGGTTTTCATGGTTTTCTAACATGCAACAACTATCATTGTGCCAATGACATGAACCCCATAGACGTCGTTTTTGGAAATATAAACCATATCATGAGGTAGTTTGATTTGTGCAAGCTTTTACGTTTTTAAGCATCTATGAGTATATACCTCTTAAATAATCTTACCATACGGCCTTTAACAATCTGTTGCTGAAAACATGTTACTTAGCAACATGTTCCTGGGTTGTTGTAATCAATGTATCAATGCATGCTTAAGTAGAAAAGATGTGGGTGCTCACAAAAAATATAATCATAAAAAACACCCTATAAGTATTGGTTATTGAGGAAATATTTGGAAAGTTTTGGTGCTATTTCATCACATAAGGAATCTATGGACCAAAATTGATTTCTGAGCTCTTGTATCGAGTAAATTATAATGACCTGAACTATGATAAACTATTGTTGCTATCGAAAAAGGCGCATACATTCGTAATTCCGAAGCTTCGTATTTCCGAAGGTTCGTAATTCCGAAGGTTCGTCAATCCGAAAACGAAATGAGGTTCGTAATTCCGAAGGTTCGTCAATCCGAAAACGAAATAAGGTTCGTAATTCCGAAGGTTCGTTAATCCGAAAACGAAATAAGGTTCGTAATTCCGAAGGTTCGTTAATCCGAAAATGAAATAAGGTTCTTAATTCCGAAGGTTCGTTAATCCGAAAACAAAATAAGGTTCGTTAATCTGAAAACGAAATAAGGTTCGTTAATCCGAAAATTGAATAAGGTTCGTATTTCCGAAAATGAAAATCATTCATTTTGGTAACAAACACGGATAATATAGGTTTTCCCGTCCAATTTCATCAGGGTTGCATTTAAATTAATGAAAGGACTTTCAAATTCGAAATATTTTGTCAACCCTCTGCACACATGGTTCATTTTCATTTATTCATCATTTAATTCCGTTCTATATCATTCCTTTGAATTTGGTAGAAATTCAATTTAGGGAGAAATTCGTTCAAATTAAAGGCCAAAAGTTGTCATTTAATTTCGCAACGACGAACTGATCGTTTAATTTCACCCAAAATACCATTTTCAATTTCATTAATCGGCACACATATTTGCACTTTAAACGTCCAAATTCAGATAACATGTTTCTGTGTTCATTTTTCTTTTATAACGTTATACAATTTTTTTTCTGATCTTTCAGTTAGAATAATTTTATTCCATTATGTTTGATAAAGACGCAATTCATGTAACACTTATAGGATATGGTTGTGAACGGTTATTCTTTTAGTGATTAATGAGTGGGTGCAGGGGCGGATCAAGGATTTCCAAAAAAAGGGGGGCATTTTCCCTAGGAATTTGACGAGCAAAACAGAAGGTTTTTAACCAAAGAATAAGGGACGGTCCACGATTTTTTTTTATTGTGGCTCTCGAAGGGGGGGGGGGGCACGGACACGAGCCGGGTGTGCCCCCCCCCCCTGGATCCGCCAGTGAGTGGGTGGATGACCTCTGCCAATGGTAGGTATTTTTTTCATCATCTTGTTCTTTTTTTTATTTCATATTATTGTAAATAACATCGTTGTGGGGAAGGAATGGTATTGACCACGATCTATAGTTATGAAAGTGGAAAAACAAGTTGTTGTTCCGATGATGGTTTTTCAGATGGATGATACATTTCAGTATAATGGTAAACATCCAATTAAGAAGTAAAACCCATTTCCATATTCATTCAAATGAAGTAAAAAAAAAAAAAACGAAAAACACTGTGCATATCCTATAAGTGATCGCATATTAATGATTTTGAATTCCTAAACCTTCGCAAGGAGGGTACCGTTGCGAATTTGAAAACACCTCTTCGGCTATTTGAATTTGATCGATCTTTATACTTGTTTAAATGAAATAACCATGAAATCGCGTGCCAATATGATTAAATTAAATAAAGTATTTGGGTATTTAAATGTTGATCTCATAGGTCATTCGAATTAGTTGCAAATTGAACTATTACATCATTAAATCGGTTGAAATTTTGACGAAATTGGGCGGGAAAACCTATAATAATAATAGCTGGGAGAACAGTTTTCAGAACTGAAGTGGCTTCCCTGGGTAAATAATATCATTTTTATAATTTTAGGCCTACATGAAATTTCCAAAAGTTGAGCACGTGATTCGCTGGCAACATCTCACAAGGATGCCCTTTTAAAAGTAATTGACCAAATAGGCGAATTTTACATTTTCCCCCAAACAAACCGCTCGCTCGCTACGCTCGCAGAAATGAAACGTAATTATATAACTTACCAATCAGAGATCACTTAAATTTTTGCTCAACTTAATTACTACAAAACACACAACCTCTTTACATTCACAGATGATAATCTTATGGCGAAAATATCCGTTTGCACCAAAATGCCCCTATTGGCCCCTTTTTTGGCCCCCCCCAAAGGAGATACGTTCGCCGCCCCTGGTTGAAACACGCATCGTCTTCATGGCTAACTGCAAAAAGTTCTTAAAATGTTCCCTTTAGATCAGGTCAGAGCTTATATTTAAAATTTCTGTTCGCGCTTCTTGCTCGCAGTTATTATCTAGTTACATAGGCATCTCGTTTTGAAGATCACAAACATATTGCCCATCATTTTAAAAAAAATATAGCTCGCGCTCGCATTATTTAAAAAGGGTATATCATGTTATTACATATTTACTTTATTTTATAAGTATAAAGCTAATTATTGACTGTTAGGACTACCCTTTCAAAAAACAAACAAAAATCAACTTTAAGCTGCCGATCGAGGAAAATATGGCTGAAAAAAAATTGCCCCCCCCCCCTTTTGACAAAAGTTGGATCCGCCGGGAGGGAGGCAGGGCGCACTTGCACCCAAAAAATGAAATAAAAAACAGGGAAATGCACATTTTTAAAAAAAAAATGGGAAAGATCCTTTTTCAAAAATAAATATTCTGTTTTTCATGCTTTCGAAATAAAATCCTTTTTTTAAAGTAAAGTTTTCAGGCTGGAATATTGCAAATTTTCAGCTTGCGCTTCGCACTCTCAGTTATTCGATTGGTGAAATATGTATCCTAAAGAGGTCACTAAATTCTTTCTTTAAGATTCATTTTCTGGTCAGTATATTAAGCTCACGTTTTGCGCACGTTTTGCGCTCGTGTTAATTCTTTAGTTAGATGTACATCTTTTTAGTGACAGCAGAAATCTGCTCGGATTTTTAAAAACTTATTTCCATTTTGATTGAAATTCCCTAAAGTTTTAGCTTGTGATTCACGCTCGCAACACCTCGCAATAATGCCATTTAAAGAATAATTGACCCCCAAAACGAGTTTTATAACTTCACCTTTGATTTTTTCACCAAGCCGCTCGCTCATTATACTCTCTCCTGAAAAATAAAGGCTAAATATACATTTTGCCATAATAAGAAGTCATTTCAAAAAAGTTTTTTTGATAATCTTAAGGTGAAAATATCACCAAAGTGCCCATTTTGACGTATGAGTTTCATTTTTTGGCTTTACCCCCCAAACGAAAATTCGTTTGGCCGCCCTTGCCTTCCCATCCTCATAACAATTGAACGGCAAGTGTCCACCACCCCCCTTCCCTCTGCCTCTGCTTTCCCGGTTTTCATTTTTCGGATTAACGAACCTTATTTTGTTTTCGGATTAACGAACCTTATTTTGTTTTCGGATTAACGAACCTTATTTTGTTTTCGGATTAACGAACCTTATTTCGTTTTCGGATTAACGAACCTTCGGAAAAACGAACCTTATTTCGTTTTCGGATTATCGAACCTTCGGAAAAACGAACCTTATTTCGTTTTCGGATTATCGAACCGTCGGAATAACGCCACAAATGTTCGGATTAACGAACCTTTTTTCGTTTTCGGATTAACGAACATCGAGGTATAGGCAATTTACGTGTTTCGGAATTACGAACCTTCGGAATTACGAAGTGTAACCCGAAAAAGGTCCCTTACAAACCGTTGCTATGAATAAATTGATCAAAACTGTTGTGATTAAAAGAAATATGATTTAGATAAAAAAAATTATGTGACATATTGCTTGTAAAACTGTTCCTCAAGTCCAATAAAGCTCGGTTATTAAGATAAATATGTTACCTATAATAGTAACCGTTGCTAAATTTGGGAAACTCACGTTGGCAACCCCTGTTAAAAAAAATTAGGGTAACTTGCTCTACTACCTTTGTGCCAATCACCTAGACTAATTGTAAGACAAAGTATTAGTTCTAGAGCCCCATATTTTCGACTTTGGTTTGGTACATACATAGGTATTCGATTAGCCCCCCCCCGGGGGGGGGGGGGGTAGGGACTTTTTGAACCAAAAAGTTCATATTAGCGTTAAAAGTTCATAACAATAACCTAACACTAACCTAACAGGTTGGTAACACAATCTGAAAGCATTATGTAGATGGAAAACAAAAGAATGAATACATGAAAAATACCTTAAATCTTTATGGAAATTTACGGAAAGCTAAGTGAGTTCTTTTTTCATGAAGTGGGGAATAATTTACATGGTAATTTTTGTTTTAATTAATTGTAACGGTGATTACATAAGTTAAGGGTTGCAAAACTTCAAAAGTAATTGGTCGTGCGAACTCTCAAAGAATAAAATACAAACAAAATTATACCTACAAAACTTTCACAATACATTCAAACATAATAATGCGATGCTAAATGTTTTCGCGGAGATGCACGAGAAAGCCTCCAACATGTCCAAAGCCAAACTCGCTTTCATTCTATTTTTTTAACGAAAGGGGCTTGAGTCACAAGTAAATGCGAATGAAAAACATCTTAAAAATAAGGGTTGAAAACTTATTGACGATATCATTACACTTTCAAATCACAAATAGCTTGCCATCCAAAGTCACTTTTTTCTTTTCCCTATCAAAATTTTCGCATTTTGCATTCACTATAATAGGCCTATAGCATGTAAGCAGAAAATTCGCTATAATTTGTCATTCATTAAATCAATAAATAGGCCTATCCAATTTCATTACTGGTGGGTATATTCGCGGGTATTTCGTTAAGTAATCTATCATGTTTATGTATTTATTGCGAGTTATGTATACCATTTTGCATTTTTGTTTTGAAGTGATTATTATCATTCAATAACTCTTTCAAAAAATCACACATGATTCTGATGCATAATATCGCGGGCGGATAATACCATAAACTTAGAAATTTATCATTCTTTTAAAACAAATTTCGGGAAGGAACATGACTTAAAAATAACTAGACTGCAATTTACAGTACTGAAACTTCACTGCACTGACTACAGTACTTTAGAGGTCCATGCAAATTATTTTACCATATTGGTAAATTCATTGTACTCACATTCTGCTTATTATTTGGATTTTTATCAGAGCGCCACATCAGCTTCCTCAACTACTCACATCTGGCTTGTATTATGAAACATTCTGAGCTTTGTAGTCTTGTTTGTGACATAATTGGCCCATTTGAATGATAACGTACTAATTCACCACCCATATACATTCATACCACACTTACTAGTAAAACAGGTTCTTCGTTCTCCAATCTATTTTACTTTCTCTGTAGGATTTTTTTGCTATTTATTCCTTATTCAAAATGTGAAGTTACCTCCTTATTCCATTTTCCTTATTCAAAATCCACTTTTCCCTATTCAAAATGCACTTTTTATTATTCAAAATGCACTTTTCCTTATTCAAAATGCACTTTTCCTTATTCAAAATGCACTTTCCTTATTCAAAATGCACTTTTCCTTATTCAAAATGCACGTTTTCTTATTCATAATACACTTTTCCTTATTCAAAATGCACTTTTCATGATTCAAAATGCACTTTTCATCATTCAAAATGCACCTTTCCTTATTCAAAATACACTTTTCCTTATTCAAAATGCACTTTCTTTTATTCAAAATACAATTTTCCTTATTCAAAATGCACTTTTCATCATTCAAAATACACTTTTCCTTATTCAAAATACACTTTTCCTTTTTGAAAATGCACTTTTCCTTATTCATAATACTTTTTTCCTTATTCAAAATACACCTTTTCTTATTCAAAATACACTTTTCCTTATTCAAATACATTTTTCCTTATTCAAAATGTACTTTTCCTTATTCATAATATACTTTTCCTTATTCAAAATGCACCTTTTCTTATTCAAAATGCACTTTTCCTTATTCAAAATACACTTTTCCTTATTCAAAATACACTTTTCCTTTTTCAAAATGCACCTTTCCTTATTCATAATACTTTTTTCCTTATTCAAAATGCACCTTTTCTTATTCAAAATACACTTTTCCTTATTCAAATACATTTTTCCTTATTCAAAATGTCCTTTTCCTTATTCATAATATACTTTTCCTTATTCAAAATGCACCTTTTCTTATTCAAAATGCACTTTCCCTTATTCAAAATGCACTTTTCCTTATTCAAATGGCACTTTTCCTTATTCAAAATGCACTTTCCCTTATTCAAAATGCACTTTTCCCTATTCAAAATACCCTTTTTCTTATTCAAAATACACTTTTCCTTATTCAAAATGCACTTTTCCTTATTCAAAATGCACTCATAATACACTTTCTCTTATTCAAAATGCACTTTCCATTATTCAAAATGCACTTTACCTTATTCAAAATACACTTTTCTTTATTCAAAATGCACTTTTCCTTATTCAAAATACACTTTTCCTTATTCAAAATACACTTTTCCTTATTAAAGATGCACTTTTCCTCATTCATAATACACTTTTCCTTATTCAAAATGCACCTTTTCTTATTCAAAATACACTTTTCCTTATTCAAAATACACTTTTCCTTATTCAAAATGCACTTTTCCTTATTCATAATACACTTTTCCTTATTCATAATACACTTTTCCTTATTCATAGTGCACTTTTCCTTTGTTCAAAATGCACTTTTCCTTATTCATAATACACTTTTCCTTATTCAAAATGCCCTTTTTCTTCTTCAAAATACACTTTTCCTTATTCAAAATGCACTCATAATACACTTTTTCTTATTCAAAATGCACTTTTCATTATTCAAAATGCACTTTTCCTTATTCAAAATACACTTTTCCATATTCAAAATGCACTTTTCCTTATTCAAAATACACTTTTCCTTATTCAAAATACACTTTTCCTTATTCAAAATGCATTTTTCCTTATTCAAAATACACTTTTCCTTATTCAAAATACACTTTTCCTAATGTAAAATACATTCAAAATACATTTTGAAAAAGGAAAAGTCAATTCTCAGTAATGTTTTGTTTGATTACTAGTATGTTTTATCATCCTATTAATGTTTTTAGTCAATCACCATAATCCCGTGTACCATATACGTTTTAATACACACTTATAAGGGGGGGGGGGGTCGCTGACACTTTTAATTTACATATCATTACCATAATAATATTCAGATTTTGATATACATGTACTCTTCTCAATTTAAATCAGAATTACATCTGTGTATTACCACTCTCACACTCATCTCTTCTGTCCTCATCCTCCCACCCTCTTTCCCTACTCTAATGTATCGCCCCTTCCCCTTATCTCTACACTCTGGTCACCCTTTCCTTAATCTGTCAAGTTACCCAAAGTGTTTGTATTTTTATTTGTAAATAATGTATTTATAATGTTCGATTGCTTTACCATGTTACCATTTTTATATTTTGTAAATCCAATGCAATTCAGTCTAAATGGCTGCGATATGTGGATATTCTAATAAAACCTTAAATCCTTAAACCATTTTGAGTAAGGAAAGAGTGGTTTGAATAGGGATTGAGGAAAAAAGAATAAGTATAATTTAATTCACGGATTTTGAAATTATAGACTATTTAATTCTCTGTAATTATCTCAAAATATATTTTAAAGAGTTGTTTCCTACAAACAGTCAATGAGAGACCACATAAAGTGGTCCCGTGGTAATTTCAGAACACCAGGGGATGACCCCGTAGAGATCAATATAATTATATTATCATGATTTCATACAAAACTTTGGATCAAGTCTACGCAGAATCTTTTTAAAGGATGCGTAAATTTTTTTGAAAAAAAAACAACACGAAAGCGAGGAAGCGAAGCAACGGTGCTTCATTTGGGGCGCTTTTGCGCTTTTATACTTTTTGTGAATTTTGTGAAAATTTTCAGTAAACAAAATCTTGAATTTTTAAACTTTCTGGGATGGGGGACTGCATGCTCCCTGCCCCCATCCCCACCTATTGCACGCATACATTCGTAATTCCGAAACTTCGTTATTCCGACGTATCGTATTTCCGAAGGTTCGTAATTTCGAAGGTTCGTTGGTCCGAAAACGAAATAAGGTTCGTTGTTCCGAAGGTTCGTTAATCAGAAAACGAAATAAGGTTCGTTGTTCCGAAGGTTCGTTAATCCGAAAAATGAAAATCTGGAAAGCAGAGGAAGGGCAAGTGTGGTGGTGGTGGGGGGGGGGACACCATTGCTTTTCAATTGTTAACAGTAGCGGACCGTGACCCCGAGGAGACAAAGCATGGGGGGCACTGCATTGTTTGTGAACAATGCCGTGCCCCACAATGCTTCGTCTCCTCGGGGTCACGGTCCGCCACTGGTTATGAAGATGGGAAGGCAAGGGCGGCCGAACGAAATTTCGTTTGGGGGGAAACCAAAAACTGACACTCGTACGTCAAAATTGGAACTCAAGTTGGTGATATTTTCACCATGAGCTTATCATCTGCGTGAAGCCATTGTGTGTGTTTTTTTTTAGTAATATTGAGTAGAGAAAAGCCTTTTTGAAGTGACTTCTGACCATGGAAAGATTATATTTGGGCATTATTTTTCGCGAGAGAATATAATGAGCGAGCGATTTTGAAAAAAAATCAAAGCTGAAGTTATAAAACTCATTTTCGGGGTCAATTATTGTTGAAATTGAATCATTGCGAGGTGTTGAGAGCGTATACATGTACATCACAAGCTCAAACTTTAGGGCATTGAATAAGAAATGAAAATGAAAAATTCCGGCGAGCAAGTTTCTACAACTATCATTAAAAGGATGTGCATCTAACCATGGACCCATGAGCTAACTAAAGAATTAACACAAGCGCAAAGCAAAAAGTTAAATATACTGACCAGAAAAGGAACCTCTATAAAGACTGCATTTGGTTACCTCTTTAGGATACTGCGAATGCGAAGCGCGAGCTGAAAAGTTGGAATTTCCCACTTCTTGGAAAAATAGCATTTCCCTGTTATTTCTCTTGGGGGTGAAGTGCCCCCTGCCCCCCCCCACCGGCGGATCCAACTTTCGCCAATGGGGGGGCGAATTTTTACTCACCCATAATTTCCCCGATCGGAAGCTCAAAGTTAATTTTTTTGTTGGTTTCTCTGAAAGGGTAGGCCTAATAAGCTTTACTTTTACAAAATAAAGTAAAGCCCTTTTTAAACAATGCGAGTGCGAGCTATATATTTTCAATATAATGGGCAATATGTTTGTGATCTTCAAGACAAGATGCCTATCTAAATAACAACTGCGAGCAAGAAGCGCAAGCAGAAATTTTAAATATAAGCCCTGACCTGATCTAAAAGGGACATGTTAAGACATCTTTGCAGTAAGTCATGAAGACGAAACATGTTTCAACCAGGGGCGGCGAAACGAATTTCCTTTTTTTTTGGGGGGGGGCAAAGCCAAACTAGGTGCACTTATATTCAACGCGGGCATTTTGGTGCAAACGGATATTTTCACCATGAGATTAGCATCTATGTAAAGAAGTTGTGTGCTTTGTAGTAATTAAGTTGAGCAAAGTTTTTTAATTGATTTCTGATATACATGTATATTTAGGTTTTATTTTTCGCGAGAAGCGTAGCGAGCAAGCGGTTTGGGAAAAAAAATCAAATCTGAAGTTGTAAAACTCGCTTTTTGGTCAATTATGGTCCTAATACTGTTAAAGGTCAAGTCCACCCCAGCAAAATGTTGATTCGAATAAATAGAGAAAAATCAAACTAGCATAACACTGAAAATTTCATCAAAATCGGATGTAAAAGAAGAAAGTTATGGCATTTTAAAGTTTCGCTTATTTTTCACAAAACAGTGATGTGCACAACCTTCGGAATGACGATCCTCATTTTGTTTTCGGACTAACGAACCTTCAAAATAAGTTATTAACCTAACCTTAGGAATAACGAAGCTTCGGAATTACGAATGTATGCGAAATTGACTACCCCCGCCAAGGGTTTATTGACAAATTCGAGAAAGATTTATAGGTGCTCTTATTGCGCCTTACGCCACTTCTTCATTCTTTGCAGCCATGACAACCACAAATTATCCTGCCCACTTCGTTGCGTAGAGCGACGTAGATCAAATAATTATGTTATCGTTTACGAGCTTTGTTATAAGCTACAGTTACAAGCTATGGTTCTCCGAGTACTCATCCAATCAGAGGCGAGATTTTAACCGCGAGCCAAGCTCCAGCTATTTGCGAACTCGACGGGATTATTTTTTTCCTCTCAAAATTTTTCATCGTTTGCCCCGCTGGTTTGCCGCCTACTCGCATTGACCAAACTATCATCTCAAGGTGCTGTGCACGAACGTTGTTCTGCAGATATCAGATAATACAATTTGCCAATCATCAAGTCTTCAAGATTTTAAAGAATTTCTCCATACTCCACACCCAGAGGTAATTAAGGTAAAGTGCTTTAAATCGTTATTTTTCTGTTCTTTGTTCTCCGGGCCGTGCCACTTTTTTAATTAGAACCGAGAGGAAGTGTATGATTTTAGAAAAAAATGTCCTGAAGACCTGAGCTGAGTGAGGTGCTGTATTCAGTATTGTACTATGTTCTTCCTTACCTGGGTATGAATAAAGACGGCTTTCTGTCGCTCAGACTGCGTGATTTATATCCTTTGTTATAGATTTCCTTATTTAGAATTGTTAAGGGCCTGTAAATCGACTGTTTCCCCATTAAATCCAATGTCTTTATGCCTATGGTTCTTTTTTTTACATGCAATGCGAGTGGCGTAAAGAAATGTGGCGTGCGTAATCTTTGCCAAAATATCCCGCACAATATGGAATAAATGTTTTGATATTGAGCGGTTTTCTCGATCAGCTCTGATATTTAAGATGACACCAACAAAGATTATAATAATAATAATTTTAAGCAAATACATTTTTTGTCCATAGTGTGTAACTCGAAAGACTGGCGCTGCGCCGTGTCGGGACTTTTTTTCTGTCTTGCGCTAATAAATTTGGGGACCACACTTTCGACTGGGTAAAAATCCCGACGCGGTTCGGGGTACGTATACGCGTTCCTGAAATTAGGCAATATTTTGCAAGTGCATATGTCCGAACAAAAAAAAAATGCTCAAATTGTGAATTTGTGTACTAACCCAATGCAAATTGTGTCTTTAGCCAAAATTGTGTCATTATATGAGGGCGTCGTGGTTTCGTGGTTTTGACTCTCGTCTGAGGAACATGGGTTCGATTCCTAGCCATGATGTGCATGCATATATTTCCCTCAGCAAGAAATATACCCATATTATATAGGTGAGGTGAATGATGGGTACCCGCTGTATGGCAGCAGCCGCAGCACAACCAAAGCTGGGGGTAATAACAGCAGTGCTAATTTGTATATTTATCAGGCAAAGAGCGTTTAATCCAGCTATTAATAGCTACTTTTGTTGATTAAACTCAGTTAATTTCATCTTGTTCATGATCAGAATATTCGACGGTTTCCTTCGGCAAGAAATAAAAGGAGGTCGTAAAACAAGTACAATAAATTAATCTAAACGCAATAAAATACGTAAAGAGAGATATTGTTTTTTTAAGCACATTTGATCAGAATGCTACAAAGAGTCGGTAGATGAACAAAAATTAGCAGTTTTGGAGTCTTATTTAGAGCATATTTTTGTTCATTTATGACATTTAAGTAGAATTGTTAATTAAAATGGAGATTTTTTTCGAATAAAAATTGATCTCTGATTAATTTTGATGGGCACTTCATATGCATGGATGAAGCAGTGCTCACAGGCTTGATCCGGCCCAGACTTTTCGTTTTGTATCAATTTCATTTCTTTTACTATTTTTATTAGGTTTATATTATGTTTGAAGTAATAATGTCCATTAATCTAGTAAACCCTAAGCCCTAAAACACAGTGAGCTTAAAAATAGAATGAAATATTTCATCAAAATCGGATGTCAAATAAGGTTGTGACACTTGCCATACGGTATGCAATGAGGGAACCATGCAATGCCGTCCAATAACTATTTATTTTGTGTAGTGTAATTTTGTTGTTATGTAGAATAAAGTGAGGGTTTTTGTCCTATGTGAAACAAAGTTTGATTGTTATGGTTGTAAAACCGATTTCTCGTTATTGTTAAGTCTGTAAATTGTGCAAAATATTATGAAAAAAATGTAGGCCTGTATTTCAATGTTCAAATAAAAAATACTAAAGATATAGTGTGTGACATTGCATAAATTGTAACTGTGATGTGCATGGTATTGTGAAAAATATATAACTTTCGGACTTTGATGAAATTTTTATTGAAATTGTGATACATTCTACTAAGACACATTGAGTCTAAAAAGACATATCGGACTTTTCATTTTTTTTGGAACTAAATTAAGGGGCGGTATTTTATGGGGCGGCAAATGCCTCCATACCGCCCCCTCTCCACCCGGAACAGCGCAATGATCCCCCGAAAATTTAGGCCGCCAGCATGGCGTGGAGTATGCTGGGACAATTTGAAAAGACAGATTTTGACATGCAAATCACCCCGTTCCTTTCCTTTTCTCTTTTTTTTTGTTGGTCCTGAAAATGTGTTTTGAGATCCATGGCCCCAATAAGCCCCCACCCCGTCCCAATCTATACACCATGGCAGAAGTTAAAATCGCAGGTCTAAAGAAAACTGGCAGATTTGAAAAATGTTATGCTACATCGACTTTATATGTCGTGGATATCATCATGAAAATCTTTTAACACTTGCCATCATTATTGTCGATCTTATCGTTGTCCCGGATCGTTGTGCGGACTCTTGTCGGCGAAATTTGAGCTGATGAACATAAGTATCAGAGGTGTTTGCGCAATTCAATTGACAACAGGCAACAATCCAGGTCATGTCAGCCAATTACTCGTGCACTGTTTCTTGATATTTTTAGTGTAAGGAATTCTCCATTGTTATTTGTATTTTTCAGGGAATCACCATGACTGAACGCAAGGCTGTTATCAAGAACGCTGATATGTCAGAAGACATGCAGTCAGACGCGATTGAATGCGCTACCCAAGCTCTCGAGAAGTTCAACATCGAGAAGGACATCGCTGCCTTCATCAAGAAGGAGTTCGACAAGAAGTACAACCCAACTTGGCATTGCATTGTGGGTCGCAACTTCGGCAGCTACGTGACACACGAGACCAAGCATTTCATCTACTTCTATTTGGGACAAGTCGCCATCTTGCTTTTCAAGTCGGGATAGAGATTCTTTGACGAGATCCGATGCTTGATGATGTTATCTGCACAAACTGACAATGCAAAGACTTAACCCTGCCAAAGCCCTCCGTGATAATTTGTACATACTGGGAAAAAATGTTTATGTATTAATGCTTTAATTTTTCTCTGTTCGGTCTCTGTATTCAGCCTACATGACATCTCTAATTGCAGATGTCAGCATGGTCAGTGTTCCAAGACTTATATATTGAGACACTGTCCGATGTTTATTTTTTAAGATCAATCTATTAATCTTCAGTTTGACTTACCAGAAGATGGACAATCATTTATAATTACGATGTCTTGCCAATGGTATTATTATCAACTCATTTTGCGTCTTAAGATTTTTTGTTCCTTGAAAAGCGAAAAATACTATTTTCTTTTGGATTCTTAAAAAATAGATAGGTCTACTTTTTCGACATTCCGTTCTCTTACCTTGAAGCACCACCTTCTCAAATGAAGGCTAAGATGGAGTATCGCCATTTTAAGGGAAAGTTGTAAGAAAACGGGTTTCAGCTTACCAATGACGTGATATTTGATTTATTTGATAAAGCAGTATTTCAATCCAGTATTAGTGCACCAGGGAAATTTTCCCTTCTGTTTGTTACACTACATTATTCTTTTCTTGATTCAACCAGCCAAAGCAATTTTTTTATTTGTGAAAGTGCTATATGAAAGTTGTTGATGATAATTATATTATATTGTTGTAATCATGATTGTCTTTTTTTTTTTGGGGGGGGGGGTTGGGGGATGTCATTCCGCTATTACTATTGAAAGAGAAACAAAATAAAAGCATAAGTACAAACAAAAAGTAACACAGTTTTGCCCACTCTAGTGCGTTTTATTGTACTGCACTCTATTTCGTTACAAGAGAGAAATCCAACAAGAATAACACTGGAATTTAAAAAAAATCGGAAGGGTGAATATTTATATTTCAAAGATTTAATAAATTTAACAAAAAGTATTATGCACATGTTGACCAGTATGCAAATGAGAGAATCGATGACTCCACACACTAAATATCTCTGTTTAATTTAATTGTATTGTATTGTCAAGAACTGTATTTCATTTGTTAAACTTTATTAACAAAGGAACTTTTTATCGACTCACGATAGACTGAATAGTGAAATTAGCCTCTACACATTTCATGACCAATTGAATATGTTTGACATTGGAGGGAAAAATAAATATTAGCAAAATGATAATACAAGTGACATCATCGGCTCCTTCATTTGCACGACTGTACTGATGATGCGTAAGTCTTCATTTTTTTCCTATCGATCCGATTTATACGAAATTGTCAGTGTTATTCATGTTCCATTTTTTTCATTCAATTCATTTTTAGGTAGGGTGGACTTGAGCTTTGGAAGGAAATTACGTTCAATGATATTTGAAATAGTGTAGGCTATAAGTACAGTTTATCTAATTTTGAGAGGAATTCTCTTCAGAATAATAGCCAGAGAGCTGAAGTGTTCAGTCTAAAATTAAAAAGAGTGTCGTGTGTTCGAATCCCACCAAGGTCTGACGTCCTTTGGCAAGACGTTTATCCACACTTTGCCACTCTCGACCCAGGTGCTTAATGGGTACCTCGGAGTATGTGAGTGTCATTGTAGCTTGTCTAGTATGTGTGCGCCTCACCGCTGACTGACTGGAATACTTCTAAGGGAGGATGTGCTCACATTGTATACGGGAATGAGTGATTGAATCCGATGAACGGGGTAATGATATACACTCAGCAAAAAAAGTTCTTGGACACTTATAAAAGTTAAAATATTCCATATAGATATTTGATTAAAGGCAAATTATTGTATGTCAACATGACCAGACAATATTCCTCTTCCAGTATGACGTGAAATTTTGATGTGAACAGTCATGCATGGGTGGTTAAATGCTTTAAACAATAGCAATGTAAAAGAAAATTGCAAGAAATGGATCAGTCAGTGCATGGCTGGTTACACAGGCATTAAACAATAGCAATGTCAGTAAAAGAAAATTGCTAGAAAACAATCAGTCATTCTTTCAGTTGTGAAAGTTTATGTGGCATAAATATCCATCAAACGATAAAAGCAAACTTTAAGTCAAATACCACTCTAAAAGAGAAGAGAAAGTTATCCACCTTGGCTGCATCACTTTTCCACTAGAATTTTAAATCAAAGTTTATCGATGAAACAAATGTCAAATTCCAGTATCTTGCCATAAATTCAATATCTCGTTTGTCCACCATGGCTCTAGATCTGTGCAGCACATCGACGTCTCATGCTTGTCACAAGTCGGCGAATTTGCTCTGGGGTGATGTCCCATTCTTCCCGGAGATAACGCCGGACATCTTGAAGAGTTTCTCCTGGGTGAATTCTTTGATTGACCGATTTTCCTAGCTGATCCGAACAGTTTCTTCTCATGGATGACAATGCGCATCCCCATCGAGCGAACATTGTCCAAGATTTCTGGATGACCACAATGTTCAGCTCTTGGATCCGTGGCCCGCTTGTTCACCAGACATGAACCAGATTGAACATTTGTGAGATCAGCTAGGAAAATTGATCAATCAAAGAATTCAACCAGGAGACACTCCGGCGTTATCTCCGGGAAGAATGGGACAACATCACCCCAGAGCAAATTCGCCGACTTGTGACAAGCATGTGACATCGATGTGCTGCACTCATTCAGAGCCAGGATGGACAAACGAGATATTTAATTTTCTTTTGCTTATGCCAAGATACTGAAATTTGAATTTTTTCATCGACTAACTTTGACTTAAAATTCCAGTGGAATAGTGATGCATCCAAGGTGGATAACTTTCTCTTCACTTTCAGAGTGATATTTGACTTTAACTTTGCTTTCATCATGGATATTGATGCCACATAAACTTTCACAACTGAAAGAATGGCTGATCGTTTTCTTGCAAATTTCTTTTACTGACAGTGCTATTGTTTAATGCCTGTAACCAGCCATGCACTGACTGATCCATTTCTTGCAATTTTCTTTTACTGACATTGCTATTGTTTAAAGCATTTAACCACCCATGCATGACTGTTCACATGAAAATTTCATGTCATTCTGGAAGAGAAATATTGTCTGGTCATCACTCATATTGATATACAATAATTTGCTTTAATCAAATATCTATATGGAATATTTTAACTTTTATAAGTGTCCAAGAACTTTTTTTGCCGGGTGTATTATGTAAAGCGCTAACACACGTCGTTCCAATGTATTAAGGGCTAAAAGCGGATTATTATTATTTATTAACATTATTATTAAAAGCCCAATCGACTCTGAACTAAGTCAATCTCTGGTTCAATTTTGATGACTAATAATAAATCAGAAGTCATGCAGGTACATAGTAATTGACTCTTTACACTCACAAAGCAGCCACCCTGTTACAGCACATTTTGGTAAATTGCTCATTTTGCAAAATAGAAATATGCCGAATTTACACAAAAGTGCCGTAATAATGATGCGACACATTTTGGTAACATCTCCAAATTTAGTCTGTACTCTTCAATGGCGTTCAAACAGCAAATATAGAATACCCTGTAACTACACAAGGAAGTAGATTGTGGTTTATTATTAGTTGGTCTCAATCTTTTTTTTTACAAGCAGGTCGGCTAAACCCATTTGGTTTTAACTTCGCCGTTATTTTTTTCTAATCAGTAATCACACGTTCTAAGCTCTAATGGCTGTCGACCATCATTCTTGAGGTTCATCTTAACTCTTTTTAGATTTGTTGGGGGGGGGGGTTACTATTGGAAATGTACCAAAATGTGCCCTAACATCCTCCCATTCCTTCAATTTATTCGACCAAAACCTGTCCACCCTAGTAACATGAGCCAGTTGGCTCTAATGAATTAAAAGTTACTTCGAAATCGGATAAGTTTCTCGCTGAATTTAACAAAACAGTAATATATGCAAAATGAGTGAAGTTTAAAGGGATGATCCGGGCTGAAAATATTTATATCTTAATACATAGAGTAGAATTCACCGAACAAAATGTCGAAAATTTCATCAAAATCGGATAACGAATAACAAAGTTATTGAATTGTAAAGTTTTGCAATATTTTGTGAAAACAGTCATCATGAATATTCATTAGGTGGGCTGATGATGTCACATCTCCACTTGTTCTATTGTATTTTATTATATGAAATTAGATTTATTCAATTGTTTTCCTCCAAGAACTAGAAAAAATGGATTGACAACTGAGTTAGTGCATTAGATAGTTATTGCTGCAACTTATTTCATTATAAGGGAGACATATTAATATGAAATAATGAAAAAAAATAATGATTTTATGTAATAACATAAGAAAACGGAAAATGGAGCTGTGACATCATCAGCCCACCTAATGAATATTCATGACAACTGTTTTCAGAAAATATTGCTAAACTTTAAACTTCAATAATTTTATTATTTGTTATCCGATTTTGATGAAATTTTCGGCATTTTGCTCAGTGAATTCTACTTTATGTATTAAGATATAAATATTTTCAGCCCGGACCATCCCTTAAATTGATTTGGTAACAAAGGAATTTTGACTGAATTATAATTAGCTACAGCAGGGGCGGATCCAGCCTTCGCCAATAGGGGGGGGGGGCGGATTTTTTTCAGCCATATTTTTCCCGATCGGCTGCTCTAAGATGATTTTTGCCGGGAGTTTTTGGTTTCTTTGAAGGGGTAGTCCTTAGTAATAGTCACTTCTTAGCTTTATTCTTATGAATAAATATATAATACCATAATCCTTATTTATATAATGCAAGCGCGAGCTAAATTTTTTTTGGAAAATGTGTATTTTTTCCTAAAATTTTGAACATTCTGGGCAATGTTTTTTTGTTTTATCCAGAAGATGTGTTTGCAAATGAATAATTACTACAAACGTGGGGCGCGAGCAGAAATGAACTAATGGAAAAGGACCTGTTTGCAGTTAGCCATAAAGACGTTACATATTTCAAAATTAAATAATGCGAGCACGAAGCGCGAGCTGAATTTTTTTGACATGTTTAACCTATAAGGAATGGAAATTCTAAGCACTTTATGTTACTTAAACAGAATAGGTATATAACCAAACAATTGATGCGAGCGCAAAGCGCGAGCGGAAAATTTCTAGATTTAGACCTTAACGAAGCACTCTATTCAAGTTTGAAATTCATGAAAAGGATGAATAAGTGGGGATCTTCCTTACATAAATAATGTGATCGCAGAGCGCGAGCAGAAAATTTTTATATACGTTTTGAACTGATCGAAAAGGGTACCTGTTAAGGACTGCTTGCACTTAGCCATGAAGACGTTACATATTTCAACAATCGCGAGCTGAAAAGTTTTGACATTTCTACATAAAGAATTTTTATCAATTTGTTTAATCGTGAACAGGATAGGTATATAGCTAAACAATATGCGAGCGGGAAAAATCGAGATTTAGACCTGAAAACGGGACACTCTATTCATGTATTATATGTAAATCATGAAAAGAATGAGTAATAGGGGATCTTCCTACATTAATCATGCGAGCACAAAGCGAGAGCAGAAATGTTTTGATATTGTGATCTGAAACTGGATAATGATTTAAATAGAGAACAAGTTGACTATCTGAATAAACATGCGCGCTCGTGTTTCATATTTAGACCTAGAATCTAGGCATTCTAAATACAACAAAGCGAGCGCGAGCTTAAACTATTTGATGCTCCGATCTGAAAAAAAGTCAATTTCAGCTCTATATTTCAAGCATTGTGTAGGGAAATTGTGAGGCGGATATAGATCGCACTTAATAAAGAGCTGATATTTTTAATTATTTTCACTTTATGTTTTAACATAGGACCGGGACATCCTTAAGACATGCATATGAAATGATGGCTATCTTCCTATTCCTCTTGCTAAGTGAGAAATGAAACAAAAGAGACAGTATAAATATTTAATTAATATTTTATTTATCAATGCCTTATGAGGGCGCGAAATTTGATGATATTATGGCCTGAAAACTGCACATTTCAAGCACTTTTGTAATTATAAATAGGATGCATCAAGTTAATATATTTTAACCATTAATGCGAGCGCAAATCGCGAGCCAAAACTTTTGATAAACTGTCATGAAAAGGGGGTTTTAAGTAGTTTGTTGCATAATCAATATTGAGACATACATAACTTGCCAATCAAAATGCGAGTGTACAACGCTAGCTGATACGTTTGACAATCAGACCTGAAAATGGATATTTTGACAACTTTATGGAATACACGAAAATAATAGGTACCTGATAGATAAAAATTTGCGAGCGCGCAGCACGAGCAGAAAATGTTATTATTCAGACCATAAAACGGACATTTTTACAAAGCACTTTTTAAAAACAATTTGTAAATCACACAAAATAATGAAAGTTCGATTTCCGAGGTGAATGTTTTGTATATAGACTTCCAAACTTGATATTTAAACTCCATATTGAACAAGATATGAAAATCACCTAACAGGCAATGCGAATCGCGAGCGAAAATTTTATTTAGTGACATGAAAGATTCCTTTTATTTTCCAAGTCTTCCCCTCATCTTATTTTATTCATTCGTCTTCTTCCTCTTCTTTTTTCTCCTCTCTTTCCCCTCCTTTTCCCCCTTTTTTTCTTTCCTTTATTCTTTTTCTTTTTGCTCCGCCAATAGGGGGGGGGGGCGGCCCCTCGGCCCCCCTGGATCCGCCTATATGCAATTTATTGTAGGTCATTTGCCCATTGTACTTGTGATTAATTTATGATAAATTTCGGTTTTTTTTATTTTTTTGTGGGACGCACTGTGTGTGTGTGTGTGTATATATATATACACACACACACACACACACACATATATATATCATCTAATGCGAGTGCCAAGCGCTTGCTGATTTTGTTATAATTACACATAAAGCACTTGTAGTCATTGTAATCATGATTAACATTCGCATCTCACTAATCAAATATTGCGAGCGCGAAGCGCGAGTTGAAAATTTAGAAAATTACTTTAGAAAGGGGGCATTTTAAGGCTTTTTTGTAGGTATTCATGAAGACCAAACGTATTTAACTAACCAAATGATGCGAGCGTGAAGCGCAAGCTAATTTGTTTTGGTATAATATTGACCCCACACAGGCCGGGATATTTTAAGGACCGTTTTTTACGGAATCCATTAAGAGTATAGATATCTCACCATAGTCATCTAAAGCGAGTGCCAAGCATTTTGCTGATTTTGTCAGAATTACATCTAAACACATGAAGCACTTTTTGTGGTCATTGTAATCATGATTATCATACGCATCTCACTATAAAATATTGCGAGCGCGCATAGGCGGCGGAGCGGGGGGACGTGTCCCCCCTAAATTTGAGGTGGGGGATGGTCCCCCCATCAATTTTTTGTTGATAACTTTTTTTTTGCTCGTCAATTTTGTTTCCTGCGTCCCCCCTAAATTCACGTGGACCCCCCTGAAATGTTTATGCCCCCCTAAAATTTAGGTTGATGACCTTTTTTTCTTGTCAAAAAAATTTAGGTGATCCACTCCTAAAATTTAAGTTGATAACCTTTTTTTTTCTGGCTTGTCAAATTTTTTTACCTGTGTCCATCCCAAAATTTCAGGTGGACTCCCCCTAATTTTTTTGGCTTCCGCCGCCAATGCGAGCGCGAGCTTAAGAGGGGGCATTCTAAGGCTTGATTGTAGGAATTCACTAAAACCATACGTATTTCACTAACCAAGTGATGCGAGCGCGATGCTCGAATCATTTTAAGGACTGATCAAGCTTAGGAAGTCATGAAGAGCAGACATGTTCTTACCAATCTACTAATGCGAACGTAAGCACGGACAGGAAATGTTTTATATTAAGACCTTAAAATAGGGCAATCACTTTAAGTAGTCACGAAAAAGAAGCATATGCCACTAATAAAACATTAACGGGAGTTTTTAGTACAACAGGATATATCTCGTTAAACAGACAATGCGATCGAGCACCAGGAGCAATGAAGACATGCGTAGGCCCTGAGCAAATTATGTTTCATAAATTTATGAAAAAAGGTTTCCTAAATATTTCATGATAATGAACAATAAATTCTTCTTTCCCACGACGTTTCTCTTTCTCCCTCGATCTTTTTCTCCTTTTCCCCGTTTTTTTTTGAACCCCCGTAGTTACGCAAACTGATTAAAAACGTGCTTAAATTATAACAATTCTACAAGCATAAAGCTAAACAAAAATCATCAAAATCGGATGTAAATTGATAAATTTTCAGTATTATGCTAGTTTTATTTTTTTCTATTTATTCAAATCAACATTTTTCTGGGGTGGACTTGACCTATAACTCACTCTCTGTCCCTGGCATACTTGAACATCTTCGTTTGCTACTATGCGATAAGTATCAGGTATATTCATGAAGTAGTTTGTTAATCTGAAAGGCGCCTTTGTAGAACGTTGAAAAAAAAACTGAACAAAAGAGAATATAATGAATTAATCATGATAAAAAAATAGGTCCTAAACTTGAAGTTAAACGTTTAACAAGCAATTGGTCTAGTGCAAGTGCAGTGACGATGGCAAAATATTTTTTTTTGACTGCTCTTCTGACTGTTCTTCTGTAGAAGCCGGTTCATACCTAAGCCTGGATTTAAGAATACATGTATAGTTATGGTATGATATCAAGCTACGGTCGGGCAATGATACCATGGTGATCGTTGCGTAGTGTGCTTTATTGAAAACGCTGCAAGCAACAATGTGACAAGCTACTGTTGTAAGCTATAACTATCGAGAGAAACCGCCCAATGATAAATCATATGAAACTTAATTGCGTGTTTTTCTCCTTACCATTGAAAGCGCAAAACTGGCCAAGGCAATGATCAAATCGTGTTGGCAAGTCAAAGGAATAGTTTGGATTCCCGCAGACTCCTCCCAGACTCCCAAACAGGATAAAGAAAAACACATTTTTAAAATTTCTTCTTCATCTCATACTTAGAGCCTAATAGCCTCATCATTTCATACCGTTGCACAACTTCGTTGGTAAGCATATTTTCATATTGATGCAGGTTTCAATATGAGTTCGTATTTCGAACTTTAAGATACACTTTTAATTCTTTAAACGCATGTACTTGGTATAATTTCTTGAATCCATTTTGTGAGGTTTATGAGAGCGAATTCTTTACAAAAGAGCTTTCTATATGCGTACGTTGTTTGATAATTTTTGTCTTGATATGATATATAAGGCGCATAAGTCGGGGAATATACAGTTATATAAGTCCATTCCATTGTTTGACAATATAGGGATCTAGACCGGGATCTACATATTTTCAAGATTGTAATATTGACAAATGAAGTTAATGCACATATACGTAACTCGCGTGATATAAATTTACAATAAGTTTTACTTTAAAAGTTTGCAATCATTGTCTAGCGAAAGCGTGTCAGAAAAAAAACGAGAGATGCAATTATACAAAAAAATGTCGGGTAATAATCAATAACATAATTAGGCATGATGATAATAATGAGAGAGGGGAATGTTAAAATATAGTATAATATCTTTAACATTTTTAGGCTTTACCAAACCCGAAGACATGCTGAGCACATCTCAGTAAAAACCCGTTTTGCAGAATTAGAATGAAAATGAAACAATCCGCATATCGCGGAAAATTTAATGAAAGTCGAATGAGAAGATAAATTATGTTAATGGCGCTTCTGCTTTAACTAAACACAATGCACATCGTACTAGGGAACTTATGCATGACGTCGCATACTTACTATTTCCTTTGTATTTTATTGGATGAAATGACAAATATTTGAATTCTTTTCTACAATAGGGCAAAACTAGGTTTTGATCTCTCATGGGAAATGCAAAAATTGTCATTGTCCTAATTTACTTTCATTTGGTGATCATTCTCTTTATTCTAAATCAAAAATTTGAATGTTTATACAGTCCCAACAATCAAAAAGCGTTAAAAAGCAAAGGTGAGAAAGCATAGCCCTGTGGAAGGAGGATATTTTAGTGTTTCATAATGTTTATTCGATATGGAACCTGACAATGCTGTCAGATGACACCATCAGTCTATGGACCATGCAATACAGTGACAAGGCGGGATTTGACCTCATGAGCTAGGAAAACCTCACCCGAGATATTTTGGCGGTGTTGTAATCTGTGATGTGTAGCTTATAATGGTTAGTAGGCCTATAGGAGGTGCGATAGCTCAGTCGATGGGGGGGGGGGGGCGGGGGTGGATTCCGGTGACCCGGGTTCGATTCCCGCTTGGTGCCCTTTGGTAAAGCATTCAACCTCATTACCAGGTCCCTCGGAGAGGAAATTTAGCCGTTGGTCCTTTGGTTGCTTACTTACAAGCATTCATGCTTACCTAGCAATCAGGTAAAAAAGTCACTACCATTTACTGTATAGAGCAAAATTAAGTGAGGTACTAAAACATTGCCCTGAATTCGATAAGTTTTCGAATAAATTTTAGTCGTAATTTTGATTTTCTTCAGAATATCCTGTATTTTGTTGGATGTTCGACGGATGTTGGTACAAATTTCAAAACGACTCGAATTATACCCTACAGCAAATAAGCGCTTGATTGTGGTCTTTACTATACTGGAACGAACAGACTGAGCCGTATTCTGAAGTCGGGTTTAAATTGGACCTTGGTCTAATTCTGGGCCAAATTTATGGGAAGTAGAAGATGTATTATTTTTATGTTCGTGTAATTCATGCTCTTATGATTACTGGGAGCTCCCACCATGCTAAATAACGGCGAAGAAAACTAAATTCAGTTATCATTCCCAGACCAATATGACTAATCTGTGTAACAGATGATGTTATCAATCATGTCAATAGAACCTGAACTGTTAGAAGTTTGTGTCACAATTAGATATCCATGGTTAAACCACAACTATAGCCAGAGTATAAATTGGATCCAACTTGATTTCTAAATTTCAAATGATGTTTCAATTATTATCTTGTCCCCGTTCATTTCATTTTATAGTTATTTTCGATTTTTTTTCTCTTAGAGAGAGAATCAAACGCCACCATCATGTCTGAACGCAAGGCCGTCATCAAGAATGCTGATATGTCAGAAGACATGCAGTCAGATGCGATTGAATGCGCTACCCAAGCTCTCGAGAAATTCAACATCGAAAAGGACATCGCTGCCTACGTCAAGAAGGAGTTCGACAAGAAATACAACCCAACGTGGCATTGCATTGTGGGTCGCAACTTCGGCAGCTACGTGACACATGAGACCAAGCATTTCATCTACTTCTATCTGGGACAAGTCGCCCTCTTACTTTTCAAATCAGGATAATTTTTTTTTATTCGCATATTGATATTCTGCCAGAGAAACCGTCCATTTCCAATAAATGAATTATTCTTTTATAGGAAATCTTGTCCGAAGTATTATTTCACGAATCAAAAGGAAATATAAGTACTAAAGTGACGTCAGATTGTATAGGCCTATGGAGGGGACACCATGGGGACCTCTGAGCTCGTAATACTTGAGCTTGGTTTAATCAGCTCGGTATTCGTACGCATTCAAAACAGCTGCACTAGAAAATCGCGTATAATAAAAACGCTTTATGCTACCCGGTTTATCACTTTTAGTATATAAAAAGATTAGATATTGTTATAATAATAAGAGAGAAAAAAACAACGATGCTTAATTTCTTATATCTACTTTTTAAAAGTTGCTTGATTTAAAAAAAAGTATTAAACTGTCTTTCTTTAAGCTCTTAAGTACATGTAGAAAACAATAATCGTTTCATATTGTTTTTACTGTGTTAGTAATACCTCGGTCACATTTTGCTCTACGGTGGCCGTACGGCGAGTCGAAAACAGCCGTTTTATTCATTTTTATTCAAACCACCTATATTTAGCTGGTACAAAAAATGTTAAAACGACTGTTTTTGACTAGCCGTACGGCCGCCGTAGAACATATGCATGTGACCGAGGTATAAGTCTAGTTTGTGGTCGGCATGGTCGGAGTGCATGATTAATGTCCCTGAAACTGTCCTCAAATACTTATTTCTTTAATAAATGGTATATATATAGTCCAAAAAGGTTTAGCAAATATTTACATATTTCGGGATATACATATTTACGTTAATAAAATAACATTATCAGATGTTATTTTATCAAAGAAAAACACACGCTCCCATTCAGACAATATCAGATAAACGTGTTTTCAGAGTCCCAAACTATACCATCTTGCCAGAAGGTTTACCTGGAAAGGGTAACTTCATATCAGAAGTAGATAACTGCATACCAAATCAATCCTAGTACTATTAATTTCTTCTGTCATATTAAGCATGCACCTTTAGAGCCGTCTATAGCAGGGAGAATACTGAAACAAACGAATATTGTTCCTAATGATAATAATGATAACAATAATAATTAAAACATTACCACGGCGTTCGCTTGCCCAGAAAGACTGATCTTTTGGCATATCTGGAGTACTATGGTTAACCAGGTTACTGTTTCGGGATATGGTGTGTCCAGTTTAACATTAAAATACAATTAAAAAAATGTCAATTGAATCGATATTTTCACCCAAAGTTTGGACTAGATTTTACCATATTTTCGAGAACGTGTAGAAAGAAAATTTAGATAGATTAATTCCATGCGAGGGCGAGCACTGCTGCACCATACATATACAGTTTTATTTGATATATATAAAAAATATTGGCTATTAATGCTCCATCTTTCTGTAAAGATATATTGTTCACTGTATTCGTTTTCTGAATTATATGTATTTTTTCTGGAATAGTAGACGTATAAAATATATGTATACTTTCCAAACAATCAACTTGCATCGAATAAACGATAGCAGAAGAACATTAACAGGAATTCGTCATTTTTACCACTCTTTTTAACTTATTGGTTCTTGTCTTAATGGAACTATATCGAAGAAAATCTTGTTGTTATATAGACTGGAACCTGTGAGTAGATTTTAAGAGTGGTTTTAGAGAGATTTTAGTGGAATAAGATATAAGTTCATGCTTTTATGTTTTTAACTGTGTCCATCCATATACAAAGATTGCTATGCTGCCTCACGAATATCATGTTTAAAAAATATGACGTTTTATACACAATATATATTTGTGTGAGGGAGGTATTATGTTATTTGTCATTGGTTCTTGATTGTACATTGATTGAATGGAATATTAAAATACTCATTTAAAAAAAAGATAATTGTTTCCGATAAAGCTCATTATGATTTCAACACTTGACCCATGTTCCTTGGGCTTTTGAACGCTAAACTTCACATTACATAATAGTGTCAACCAACATGACCGGCATGTTGTGTTGTCCTCCATACTAGTGACGACATTATCATGATTAATATGTCAGTTTATTTTTAGTTGGTCTACCGGTATGACAAATCACTTATTTTCTTTATGTTATACATTTTTTTTTTCATTTTCATTAGTTGTGCGTACCATCATTGACCATCAGACCATAATACGGGTAATCAGGAATTCATGTGGCCATATTTCGGGCCATGTTAAGCCGATTCCTACCAAATTCAAATTTGGTATATGTGGATGTTTTTCATATCCTCTTCAGTGATAAAAAATATATATATATGTACGCACACACCCTAACCCCCCCCCACACTCACACACACACATATATATATATATATATATATATATATATATAAACGATATTTTATATAGAAACGATGAAAATGTGACACCTCCACTTCGGTACTGTATTGTACGGAGCCTTTAAAGTGTCATCGACTTGACGACTTCGCGAGATACTTTATCTTGCCAAGTCGACTTATAAAAAGTTATATGTCGACATAGCGAGATACGATATCTTGCCAAGTTGACTTATGAAACGTTATATGTCAACATAGCGAGATATTCATAATCCCAAGTCGACTTATAAAACATTATATGTCGACATGGCGAGATATGAAGTGTCCAAGGCCCGGCGAGGGTCCAAATATCTCGCCAAGTCGACATATAACTTTTTATGATTCGACTTGGCAAGATAACGTATCTCGCCATGTCGACATGTAACCTTTTATAAGTCGACTTGGCAAGATAGAGTATCTCGTAAAGTCGATGGAACTTTAAAGGCTCCATAGTATTGTTATTATTCGCCTATTTAGTCTACATCGAAGATTACCCTCAGCGGTAAGTTTTTTTTGTTTTGTTTTGTGCTTTATGATACACACACACCCTCCCCACACACGTTTCTCTTGGAATTCAGTTTTAACTTCCTTTGTATGACTAATAATCAATCAATTAATGTACATTACTAGCAAAATAAAGTATTTTGTCGGACTTTACTATTATAGATCAACATCAAATATTTAATTCAAATGCATCAAATGAATAAAAAATGAATAAATAAACGAATGAATGATTATTAATAAATAATATATTTTAGTATGCTTATTGATGACAAGGTAACATTGTGTTTTTACTACCACTTTAGTAATAAATAATGATAATAAATGAAAATGTTGACAATTCGCATAAAAAATTATGAAACCAAAAAGTATCTCAGTTCTTACGCCTGGGTTATCCAGTTAAGTACTTCACAAAATGATACAAAAGCAAGAGGATCACAACATTTTATCCTGATATAATTTTATTTCAAATGATATTAAACCTTCCAAAACGTGGACTGTGCTGTAAATTTCATGATAGCTTCTTGACATCCATTCCCTAAATTTATAGACATATGCTCAGAGAGCCCTCTTATATGAAAATAACAATATCACCGACGGAAAGAGGGCCCTCGATATTTTAATTTAAATATATTCTTTCACAGAAAATCGGTGGTTGAAAGTCGAGAAAAAATAGGAATGTTAATCAATGGTACGCCATTGACCCTTTAATAGAGCTAAAGAATGTTCTAAAGGGGTACTTTTATACTGAAAATATTATGTTGAAATAAATGTAATTAAATTCACTGAGCAAATCGCTGAAAATTCCATGAATCTGTTAACAAAACGAAAACCAAGAACTACAAATTTTATCCATATTTTGTGAAAGCAGTTACTAGTATATGCGGCACATGCCATGCATGTAAAGCTTTCTTTTTCTTAAGTACTATATGAAGTCAAAATATTTTCTGAATGATTTTCTTACATGCGTGTATGACTATTTTTCCCTTGCATCAAAATAAGTTCCAGCAATGCTCGAACACAATAAATAAGTTAGTAATCCTCATTTATTCATTCTCGGATCGGTGGACATAATTTGAAGAAATACAATATCATATGATAAAATTCAAAAGCATAATAATAATATAATAATACTAATAATAATAGTTCTTGTATATAGCGCATAACACATTATGAATTAAGAACGTCTCTATACGCGCTTTCAAAGGACTTGGATATTATTACCCCGGCAGTAGCTCAAGCAGCCTTCCAGCGTCAGTGCATTTCAAGGAATAACTTCCTGCCAGGTAACCATTCACCTCACCTGGGTTGAGTGCAGCACAATGTGCATAAATATCTTGCTGAAGGAAGCTATAGGCCTATACGACATGTCTGGGATTTGAACCCACGACATTCTGTTTCAAAGTCCGGAGACTAATCCACTGGGCCATAACGCTCCATAAGTGGAGATACGACATCATCAGCTAGTTCACTGCATATTCATTTTTTGCTTTCCCACCTTCTCAAGTCGGGTAAAAAATGACGCCATTGTTACCAATGCGTTGCCATGCTTAAAATATACCATGGCTCACGGCGGCCCGTGATAATACTAAATTGCAGCGTCACTATAGTGTTACAAGCCATAGTTGTAAGCTGCGAGTCTACTGGGAACCCATCCAATGAAAACTGGTTCGCACATTATCTCTTTTTCCCCCAGTTTCGTGTCGGCAATCGAGCGAAGAGCAGCCGTGGCAACAACAGAGAAAATGCTTTTTAATAATGTACCCAGCTTTCTATCATTATAGCTCGCCTTTTCATTCAGGTGTAAACGCCGAGAATAGACAGATTGAAATAATAATTTGCATTGTGTTTGATATCCTTTGCCAGTGTATCCGTCTTCGGGCCTCCTCTCGTCATTATTAAGTTCTACAACTAAATTTCTTGGGTAAGCATATTTATAATCATTTTTGTTTGATTATTATTAAGACGTAGGCCTTTTATTTCATATTTAGATGTAGGTCTTATACTGGCTTGCCTACACGTATTCTGTGCACGTAATTAAAAAAATGATCTACGAATAAGAACAAATTTAACATACAATAACAACGTACTTTCCCTCACACTCTCAAACAGGAGAGAAGAAAAGGGGGATACCGCAGAATATTCATAAACTATTTTTATTTACGAATTGAGATATTACGAAATGGGGGCGTCATGGTCTCGTGGCTATAACTCTTTCTTTCAATCTGAGGGATGTGGGTTCGAGCCAAAGCTATGTGGTGCACTCAATCCAGGACTGGTATATCGGTGGTACCTCGTATAGGAATTTATTTATTGAAACGCAAAATATAAAGCTAGTTTAATTATGCTGCAAGAGCGCTTAGAGAATTCTTATAAAGTATGTTAAGCGCTATATAAGCAAGTGAGTGTAATAATAATAATTATTATTTTTTAAAATTGGATGTGTACCCGCTCAATTGCGCCAAAGTTTATCGAGATTTGCTCACGGAGCAAAGTAAAGGCCTATCTAAAAGTTTGTTATTAAAGGAGAATGACACCATTGCTTTTGTGAAGCAGAGTTATCAAAGAACGAGATCAAAGAAAGTTGAGAACGAGTCGGCATGTTGAGGATTCTGAGAATATGAATGTCTAGATTACTAATGTATTGGACATCCCCTAGTAGAGACAAAGAAGTTTGAAGTCACACCCCGAGTCACACTTGCCATTTCTTTTGTATGTATTTTTTTGCTAAAAAATCTCACTTTTATTAAGTCTATTCGTAAATTAGGGGGGGGGGGGCATGGGACGACATTTTAATAGAGGCTCACACCCCGGGCTCACACAATACTATGAGCGAAAATAATGGTTTGTGCCTTTGACTGTCATGTTTATGGTAGGCCTATATTATAGGTGTACAAATGCCCACGATCATTATGCAAAGCAAATTTTCGGAATATTTTATTTCAATGTCTATTTCAAACAATAAAATGTGGATTTGGATTTAATTTCATATTCATTCATATCCTACACGTCACCTCTCGTACCGTAAACCCGTAAATGATCTAGTAGTATACACAAAACAATTAGAAACCACGGCCCAGAGAACGATTTGCCGAATCATAACATTGAACTCACTATACCTTATGCAGTGGTGTAACTCCCCCCCCCCCCCCATCGGCTGGCAAAAATGGGGGAAAATTGAGAAAAAAGAGGGAGAAAGAAAACGAAACGTAGTGGGAGAAGAAGAAATTATTAGATATTTTATATATTATACCATATTGCATTAGATTTTTTTCATAACTTTATGAAACATTATTGCTTAGGGCCTATTTTATATGTTCATCATTCCCGTTGTTTGCGTGGTCTGTTCAATGAGATACTAGTATATAATACTGTTTTACTACAAAACATCCCGTTTTGACGTCAATATACACCAAAAATATATCCTCGCACTTCGAGTTAATATTGGTTTTTGTCGTGACATATGCTTCCGTTTTATGACTACTAAAAGTGATTGCCCATATTAATGTCTGAATATAAAAAAAGATCTAGTCCGCTTACGTTCGCATTAGTGGATTGGTGAGATATGTCTGCTCTTCATGGATTATAAAAAAAACGTCCTTAAATGTCCCTTTTTCTGGTCTGAATATAAAAAAAATTCAGGTCGTGCTTCACACTCGCATCATTGGCTTAATGAAATACGTATGGTCTTAGTGAATTCTAAACAAGCCTTAGAGTGCCCATCTCCATGTCTGAATTTCAAAAAAATTTCAGCAATTCCTAGCTTTTTCCTGTTCTTTGATTTCTTTTATGATTTTTGGCAACACAATCTATCTTAAAGGTCAAGTCCACCCCAGAAAAAATGCTGACTTGAACAAATAGAGAAAAATCAACCCAGCGTAGTGCTGAAAATTTCATCAAAATCGGATGTAAAATAAGAAAGTTATGACATTTTAAAGTTTCGCTTATTTTTTACAAAACAGTGATATGCACATTTAGATGAGTTAGTCGATGATGTCCATCACTCACTATTTCTTTTGTTTTTTATTGTTTGAATTATACAATATTTCATTTTTTATAGATTTGACACTAAGGACCAACTTGACTGAACCAATGCTAATTCCACATGTTCAGGGAGGAATTGTTGTATCACTTGACAATGAGGAGAAAATTAGAATATTTCATATTTCATATTATAAGATACAAAAGAAATAGTGAGTGGATGACGTCATAGTCTCCTCATTTGCACACCAGTCAGGATGTGCATATAACTGTTTTGTGAAATTAAGCGAATCTTTAAAATATCATAACTTTCTTACTTTACATCCGATTTTAAAATTTTTAGTGTTCTGCTTGTAGGATTTTTCCATTTTTATTCAAATCAACTTATTGTTGGGGTGGACTTGTCCTTAAAAGACACAAATATTTATTTCTAATTCATTTATTTATTTGTATTTTTATTTATTTATTTATTTATTTATTTTTATTATTATTATTATTTCTTTTTTTTGGGGGGTCCATGTAGCCCATCCGTCTTTGGCTGCTATGATTCAATCATTTTTTGCTTTCCTAGTTTGCCGCTGGATTTTTTGTTCTAGCTTACTATATTGTAGTATGTTTATATTCTGCTATTGTAAGATTGTCACATGGTTATAATGTACTTTGTCATAATTATTATTATGTCCATGCATTGTAAATTTATTTTGTTTATTCAATAAATGCAGAAAATCATACAAAATATTACCAAAAAATGTTATCAATCTATTTCAGAATTAACAGCTAACCTGCAACCATGACTGATCGCAAGGCTGTTATCAAGAACGCTGATATGTCAGATGAAATGCAGCAAGACGCTATCGAATGCGCTACCGGCGCTATGGAGAAGTTCAACATCGAGAAGGACATCGCTGCCTACGTCAAGAAGGAGTTCGACAAGAAATTCAACCCGACATGGCATTGCATTGTGGGTCGCAACTTCGGCAGCTACGTAACGCACGAGACCAAGCATTTCATCTACTTCTATATGGGGCAGGTGGCCATCTTGCTTTTCAAATCAGGATGATTTCCTTCACCCATGTTAGTGTCCTAAGACTGTAGGATTGTCTTTCAGAGGGGCCTTATTCAACGTTAACCTTTGTAGACTTTTGAATCGCAAAGTTATCAACTCGTGACTCTGAACTCAGTAATTCGTTGTTATTCGTAATTGGTATTTCCATAAGGAACTCACTTTGTGACATGCTTATTTTAATCCTAAAATCAGTGAATCATCATTTTGTTGAAAATTACTACGAGAAATGGTGTTATTGAGAAAGTTCCTTCAAAATGGGAATAAAGTCAGAAGTAAAATCAGAGCAGAAAAGCAGTCACCAGACTGGTTTATAGAGCGCGATTGTGTTCTCGTTAAAAAAAAAATAAATAATTCAATTTTTATCACCCCAGAACAAGCTAAATATAACATTTAAGTTGATTTCAGAGAGAGTGGTCATAATGCAACTCAATAATCCATTCAGGTAATCAACAATACTTTTTTGCCGGAAAAGTAATTTTTCACAGTTTCCCCATGTAAGCGCGCCAAAAGAATTTTGTCTAGTCTCATTTTTTTTTCAAAGTGTGCTTTGAAGTAGTAATTTTGAGATTCACTAGTGTCTCCTGACAATCATTTCTTGGATAATTTCAGATTACATGGATTATTTTCAAAATCAGTTTGTTTATTCTTTCTTTCCATGTTTCATAAAGGATAAAATGTCACCTGTTGAATTTTACACAATAATTTCATAATATGCAGTCGCTTAAATTATTCCAGGTAAAAAATAATGACAAAGTACAGTAAAACACATATTTTCCTTTTATGGAACCCTGTGTTTTAATCAGTAACACGGTAAACATGTCGAAATTACTATTTCGTCATCGGCAAATCAGAAAATTTTGATTTTTTTTAAACATATTTTTGTTTTTCTACATATATCATAGTTGCATGTAGGTCTGTGGAATGTGGCTTCAGGTTGGTCATTTATACACAAGTCAAATCTAAGCATTCCATCATCTGTATTGTTATTATCTTTAATATCATGATTATGCCGAGATCTCTCGGTGAATAATTTGGTGATAAAATAAATATATATATATATTCTATGGAACTATGTACGACTTAGATTTATCTTTGATAAGAAATAGACGGATGTAAGAAGAGATGTAGTACATTAATATTTTTTCACTCATATTAATTGTATATAAAGCGCTATTTATTTAAATTAGTTGCATATCCAGATGAGTGTATCACTGTCTTTAGTAGAAAAGGCATGTGTCAGTACATGTAGAATAAGTCACTATCATGCGTTTTTTTTCGTGTTATATATCACACTTCAGAAAAAATATTAAGTTGGTTAACCAATGAACCTAGAACTGTTGGTTAAATAGAATTGTATGTGAAATGTAAAACGAATGGAGATTTCTTAACCAATTGTTGTAGGTTCATATGTTAACCAACCTGGAAAGTTGGTTAAACATTTATGCAAAATAAGATTTAAGAAATGTTATAGATGTGTTAGTTAAAAACTGCACTTTGTATAATACAATCTGTATACTTTAATTGACTTTTAATAATGAAGAATGAATAAAATAACGAAATATTCCATTTCGAATTTTTCCTTGTCGATTCTGTTCGTATAGACATCGATACAAAATCATAAATCTATTCCTAAGAATGTTAAAAGGCAAATTAGGCAAATGACACTCTGGTTTTAGCGGATTTTTTTTAGGTCTAGATTAATGATAATGAAAATCATGGACCAAATTTATTGTATAATAGGTATCTAAATATTGTCAATTTTATATTTCAATGCTTTTAGCTGAACTAGCTTTCCATATACAACCAATTAACCTACTAATTAATAAAAGTAATAATCATAGCACCAAAGGCGGTTAATACAGATATTTATATAATGGTCAATTTTCTGACTATCAATTAACATGATGGAAGTGTAATAAAATGATTACATTACCAATTATAAGATTCAGGAGAAAGAGAAACAAAAACAAAACAAAATCCCATTTAGACCAGCCCAGAACTGATATACAGAGTTAATTGGCTAATCTAAACATTAAAGTTCTTTATTTGATGAAGGGAGCTTGCATTATGGATGCATGTTGATAATTTGGGGCAAATACTACAAAATAGCTGAAAATTTTGAAGGCCAAGAGTGCATGAGGATGATTTATTATATATAAAATTTGGGGTAATACTAAAGAGGCCATTTTATCATCAGCCAGAAAAAGATATGCCTGCATGCATCTCCAAAGTCATTAAAATTTGATGTGGTTATTACGTTGAACTTATGCGGTCCCATGTCCTTTTGTAACTCCTAAATTAAGAGACGCGGTCAATTTTAGTCTTACCCCCCCCCTCTCATTTTCAATGAGAGGGGGCAAATTAGGCCGTTTTGGGAGTGAGAACCCTTCATTTAACTTTTTCACTATTCCCATGTAATGAACTCTAATTCCACCCATGATCATCACATAAAATTTTATACATTTACATTTAACTTAAATCTGTAAATTTTGACCCAAATGATGCGTAGGGTCATGAAAGTATCATTGTCTATATAGCCCCAAGCATGCAGCCGAAAGTGAAAATGTGTGTTTTGTGGCACACACGAGGCATGTATCATTGTGAATCAGATTGTCTCATGTTATTCGTTTAAACCTATTTGATACACTGTTAGACCATGGACCTACCTGTCCATGCTGGTTAGATGAATGTTCATAATCACACACCTTTAGAAAAAACAAACATTTCAATCATTTCAGTAGATTCATTTTCTATTTTAAAAAAAATGCAAATGATATACAATGAATATGCAAAAACAGAATTGCCCAATTAAAGTTCCCAAACTTTGATTTGAATAAAAAAAAATTAACCCCAAGAAGTAGATAGTAATTACCCAACATTAATGCAAAAAAATGTATATCTACCGGCAGAGTGACAGAGTAAAATATTCCCATATAATCCCATTATCATGAAGCTAGTAAAAATTCATATTGCCCAATATTAGAATGAAGACAATCGCTCAATAATTTTAAAGACATTTTTTTAGGAAATTCGGACCTGAAGAGGGGCATTCTCAGGCTTGTTTGTGGGAATTCACAAAGACCACACGTATCTCACTAACCAAATGATGCGAGCGCGAAGCGTGAGTTGCAAATTTTAGATATTCAGATCAGAAAAAGGTATATTTTGAGGACTATTTTTTAAGGAATAAATTAAGAGTATACATATCTCGCCATAGTCATCTAATGCGAGTGCCAAGCGCTTGCTGATTTGGTTAGAATTACATCTAAACACATGAAGCACTTTTTGTAGTCATTGTAATCATGATTATCATATGCGTCTCACTAATGAAAATATTGGAAATTCAGACCTGAAGAGGGGCATTCTAAGGCTAGTTTGTAGGAATTCACTAAGACCATACTATTTCACTAACCAAATGATATGAGCGCGAAGCGCGAGCTGAATTTTTTTTATATTCAGATCAGAACTGAAAAGGGACTGATTTCAGGACTGATTCTAGGGTCAATCTCAAAAAAATGATACAATTTACAAAAAACGTGTCTCGACTATCTTATGGCCGCTAGCTTCACAACCCTGAACATTTTCTACAAAATTTTTATCAAGAAAATGACAATAATAGACTAGTTTCACAAAGCATATGCGACCAGTGACTTGTAAAGCTCTAATTTTATTACAAAAGCCTTTTATTTTTGCTTTTTGTTAGAATAGACACTGTCTCGGGTCAGTTTTAGATTTTACTATCATTCTCTTTTATAAGTACTCTGTATTTCTTACCTACATTGATGTCTGGTGAGGGCAGCATGGTGTAAACGTCTGACATACTGCGCTTATCCTAGTATTTGATGATCACTTTGTGATTAATTTCACTTTTAACTTTGTCCCAAATTTATTTTAACCTCCGTAACGAATACTGCCACAAGTTTTTTCTCCCTTTCAAACTGAATTATATTACATGATAATGTGTCTGCAAGTAGAGTGATAATCAATAATAAATAATTGATAGGGAATTATCATGTGTGTTTCCTGTTTTACACGAAAATAAAGGATGGTTCATACAAAATGAAATGTATGACTAAACAGATTTAACATCCGTAACGCACCTTAAGAAGATATGCACTTTAGCAGTTCTGTTGAGAATTCAGCATTATATAGAATAAGAGACACCTTTCATAATAAATACAGTTTGCAAAGTTAGGGCTGCTACATAAGGACCACGTTGGACCTTAAAGCATAAAGACATTAACTTCCGTAACGCATTAACTTCCGTAACATTTTTTCTTGAATATGCTACAAATTTATGCTATAATGAATCACTCCGGATCATACAGATATAAATCATATAAGGTACCCTCCACCTACTCACCCATAAAAATGATAGCTATTCATCCTTGTAAAATTATTGTTACACACCTTATTTTCGACATCACTTTGTAAAGAGGGAAAATTGCCAGCGAAAACAATTTCCCGCGAATTATATACGATATTTAATGCTTTTGGAATTTTAAATAATTCATACTACAAATTTGGAATATTGGCAACTTCTTTAGAACTTAACAATTTTAACTTCCTTTGCTATATAAAGTGCATTAACTTCCGTAACAATTATTGTTACGGAAGTTAATACACTTCTTTGATGTACTTTGCTGAGATTGATAGTACGATTCTAGTTCCAGAACATGTGACATGGCTTTGTCTAATGCTGAAGTCGGCAGAAACGGTGGAAAGAAAGGGAATAAGGAGAAACAATAAAACTTTCATAGACAAGGAAACAGAACGGAAAACTATTTGCAATGACTCATGAGCAATGATGAGGAGGGTTATTTCACCGATCAAAAATGTGAGCGCAAAGCGCGAGCTAAATCTTGTGTATAGTCTTACCTGAAAACTTGAGATTCTAAGCATTTTTTGTAAAAATGATCAGGAGGATATCTGAATAAACTATTAATGTGAGTACAAAGTGCTAGCTGATTTTTTTAGTATTCCGACTGAAACCTTGACATTCTAAACAGTGTTTGTACCATTTACAAGGATGGGTATCTTAATTGATGCGACTGTAAATTTGTTAAGTTTTGATGTGAAAACAATCATTTTTGGACGTTTTAATTTGAGAACAAGATATATATCCAATAAACAATTATTGAAAAGGTAAAACGCGCGCTTTTTGAAGTTTAGAACCCAAAACGGGACATTCTATTAACTTTTTGTAATCATAAAAAGGATGGGTGTCTTGCTAAGGAACTGATGCGCAGCGAGTGCAAAGCGCTAGCTGAAAATGTGTCATTCCAAGCATTCATTTTAAGCACACTTTCAAATAAAGAGGATATAAATTGAATAAAAAAATAATTTCATGCAATAGAATACAAAAGAACAAGTGGGGTTACATGTATGTACACCATCAATCAACTCTTTAGATATTCATGAAGATATGCATAGACCAAACTGTTCCCCTAAAATAGTGCAAATCTTTAAAATGGCATAACTTCGTTATTCCTTGCTCGATTTTGATCATATTTGCAGTATTTTATTTGTTCAGATTATTATCTGTTCAGAACATATTTTTTAGCCTGGATGACCCCTTTAATGCGCATGAAAAGAGCTGAAATATTTGATATAGGTCTACCTACGTGAAAACGTGGAAAGGGGTATTCAAACACTCAAGGTTTGTTGGAATTTATTAATGAAAATACGTATTTCGATAATCAAACATTTTGGCTATTCATCATTTTTGTAAATCATTTTTGTAACAGGATGCGTAATTGGGTATCTCGATGAAACAAAATAATGAAACGAAAATCGCGATTAGATCATAAAGATTCCATTAATAATTTATGTATTTCTGATATCCTCTTGTTTCATTCACGTCACTTTATTATTATTCGTTTCCCCATGTCCTTTTAAACGTTTTTTTTTCTCTCTCTCTATCTTTTTTGGCTATTGGCAAGCGGCGGGATTCCTCGTAACCCAGAGAGCTCATCCTGGTTACGGGACTACGATTGTTATATTTTGTTTATTGCCAGAAACTTTTAAGAGGAACTGCAATTCTGTGGCCCTGATATTCGGTTTTCTCATTCCAACTTTGAACAAGAACGACAATAAAATTACAGTTTCCGTTTCATGTTATGTTTTCACAATTTTTGGGGGTGGCAAAAGTAAGCTATGCGCGCCACATTTATCTTTATTTATTAAAAAAAGGTAACACGAATACCTAAATATGGATTTTCCTAAGCTAACAATAAATATTGCAATTTGTAACTTGATTTAACTTCCGTAACGAAGATTGACAAGGGTAAAGGCCACTCGATGATTTGATGGTAAAGTATCTTGGGATTCCCAGAATTGGTCATGCATTTCTTAGGATCTTGCTTAGGATTACTTGAGGCCAGAAACTTCTAAGACGAACTACAATTCTGTGGCCCGGTTATTCTGTTTTCTAATTTTAACTGTGACCAAGAACGACAACAAAAATGACAGTTTTCTGTTTCCTGTTCTATTTTTAACATTTTTTTTTTTTTGGGGGGGGATTAAGAAATGCGTTCCACATTAATCTTTAAAAAATGATATACGAATACCTTAATATGGATGTTCCTAAGCTAACAAAATAAGTATTGCAACTTGTAACTTAATTTTAACTTCCGTAACGAAGATTGACAGAGTTAAATGCCATCGAGAGAATTTAATGGTAGACTATCTTTGGATTCCCAGCATTGGTCATGCATTGCTTAGGATCTCAGGTTATGGATGAAACTTATTTTAAGGTTAACTCATTCAAATTATGAACATTATACTGAACGAAAGATGTGCAATGATTTTTATGGTACTTTTTGTTATATGTTATTTGGTAAAATCCTAGTTCTGAAAAACAATATTGAATATTTTTCCATCTTTCAAACATTTTGGCTTCAGAGATAAAATTGTTGATACCACACTGAAACTAAATTGTGTGCATTTCAATTCCAATCATTTCAAAAGTGATTTAATCGAGTAACATAAGTGGGCAATGCTAACGATTAACCTCCGTAACGTTGATATACAGTGCTCGAGTTAATCCGGTCAGTACTTCAAATTGACGCAACAGCGACTTGCCCCTTTTCTGTTTCCACTTTCTCATACATGGTACTTTCACAATATGCATCTTTCAACCCATTCTGTAGACTTCAGTTTTACGATTTTTTCCCCCATCAATTGGTGCATTTTTCTGAGAATGACCCTCTAGGAATTCATGAAGAAAGAGCAGACATATCTCACCAATGCTTTAATGCGAACGAAAGCACGGACAGGAAATGTTTTATATTAAACCTTTAAATGGGGCGATCCCTTTAAGTAATCATGAAAAAGAAGCATATGTCACTACATAAAACAATAATAGCTCGAAGTGCGAGGAAACCTATTTGGTGTATATTGACTTGATTTGACAACGTCACGTCTCTCAAATATACTTGAAAACTATAGTATTCTGAAAAAATTATTTGATCTATTATATCTAGTTAAACAGACAACGCGAGCACCAAGAACAATGAAGACATAGGCCCTGAGCAAATTATGTTTCATAAAGTTATTACAAAAAAGTATTTATGTAATATACAGTAATATAACATAATTATAATATAAAATTAATAATTATCTTCTTTCCCACTACGTTTCTCTTCCTTTCTCCCTCTTTTCTCCCTTTCCCCATTTTTTTTGCCAGCCGACGTGCCCCCATGCCCCACCGTAGTTACACCACTGGCTATAGCTCCCACCATGTACCTATAGGTCCGCGCTCTTACCTCCTGTTATGGAGCGAAATGCGGTGCTGTATGTTACAAACTATTATGTTACAAGCTATGATTGAAAGCTACAGTTAAAGTGGGAAATCATCGAATGAAAATCACTCATGCAATGCACAAAGGAAATTATTTCAATACAAATGATAAATATTGATGCCATGCCAACAGCAGAGGTAGACATGGTTTTGAAAAGATCGGATCTTTTCATGCGGTTGTGTTATAGGGGGAAAACATGGATCGGGCTCTCAAAGTATAGGTTATTTAATCATAGGAATTCTTTATTTAAATATAGGATCGCATAATTGCTGAGCAAGAAAGTAAAGAAAAACAAATTAAAAAAAACTCCATTCAAAGAAGGAATACAAATGATGAAGGATTCAAGGTCATCAGACGCCATGTTTTACATGCACCGTGGACCTGCTAGGCGCATGCACGCAAAGACATATTGTGTTACAAGCTTCTGTGAAAAGTTACCATTGGATTGATGAACCGCTCAATCATGTCAATGGTGTGAGCCATTTTTCTCCCAAATTATTTCGTATTTTCCACGCTTTCAATAAACATAATCTGAGCTGTGTCAAAAAAAATCTATTCAGTTGTTCGTGCATGCGTGAACACTGAGAAACTTTGATTAGAAAACCGAAAATCGTTCTAAACATTCCAAAAACTCCATTTTTCTAAAGTATTTTATGTCAGCGAAACAAAATGAGAAGAGGGAATAATCAAGTTAGAATCTAGAAAGTTACTCAGGTTGTTAATTTTCACATTTCGAAAAAAGCAGACATGGATTTATTTGATTTAATTAGCCTCAAAGTCATGATAGTGTGACAAGCCCCTGTGAAAAGCTACTATTTAATAAGTTAACCATCCAATGACAAGGGGTGAAATATTAAGGGGGCGTTTTCACAGTTTTGAATCAACATAATCCTAGCTTTGTCAATAAATGTTTCTTTTCTTTACCTGAATAACGTGTGTTTGCGATTTCGTCTTCGCCAACTGAACAAATATTGAACATCTTGATTGGAATTCACGAGGCTTCCAAAACTACTTAAAGTCGTCATTTTCATATTATTTCATTTACTGTCAGAAATAGCCCTAGTCGGGATCGGGATCCTGTTAGATGAAAAACTCTCAGAATCTGTTAATTCAAGTGTCTGGTAAGTTTAAGTCAACTATCAAACCTAATATTTCATTAACCTTGGGGACATGTCTTTGAATTGAAAAAAAAGAAGGAAATCGACCCCAAAATTCTATTTTGTTGTTGTTGAATATTTCTTGTGTTCTACATTGTAAAGCGCTTTGATATGGATTCATGAAGAGCGCTATATAAGTCTTTGATATCAATATTAACTTCAAATTTCAATGAACTTTTCAGTATTTTATTTAGTGAATTTTCAGCCATAAAAGCAGGAGTATCCCTTTAACAGTTTAATGTGATTTTATTTTGTATCCCTCTATACTTGATTTTGAGGAACAACTTCCGTGTCACAAGGCCCAAACTGGACAAGGTTTAGAAGAGGACCGGATCCATGCTTCTATTCCCAATAATATACTTTTCTTTCTCTTTTTTTTTCTTCACAGGATTTCATTACCATCAACATGTCTGAACGCAAGGCCGTCATCAAGAATGCTGATATGTCAGAAGACATGCAGAATGACGCCATCGACTGCGCTACCCAAGCCATGGACAAATTCAACGTTGAGAAAGACATCGCTGCCCACATCAAGAAGGAGTTCGACAAACAATTCAACCCGACATGGCATTGCATTGTGGGTCGCAACTTCGGCAGTTACGTGACGCATGAGACCAAGCATTTCATCTATTTCTATCTGGGACAAGTCGCCGTATTGCTTTTTAAGTCTGGGTGATTTTGTGCTGCATTCAAGCTTTTTGAGCTATAAGGACAGCTACATTCTTGCAGATTGTGATAGGCATAACGAGGTTCTTGAATTTTGCGCATAACCGTAATATAGAACATACTGTTTCCATAAACGTATACTGATATTGTGATTTCATCAAAATTAGCTGTAAAATAATAGATTCATGGCATCTTAGTTTAATCCCGAAAACATGTTGTTAATCAAATTGCACATCATGGGTTATGAAAGATACGGAATCGATTATGTAATCAAGTCGTAACTGAGCTCGCTATGTCTTCTGTATGCTATTCATGTATAAATTAGATATTTCAATTAACTGAATAACGAGAGTTTCCTTTTAAGAAGCTCTTCTTTACTGAAACGCGAGAAATTACAATCACGATAATGATGATGTTACTTCTTCCGTGATGATCCAAAATAAGTTTTACATTATTGAAAACAATCTGTGACATAACCGACTACATTATTAGCATGTCTCCATTGTGCTCTTATTACTGTTTTTTGAAAATTAGCGAAACATAAACATTACTTTTTTTGCATCTGATTTGGAGTTTTGCTTCAAATCAACTTGTCTATGCTTTTTTTGTCGGGGATAATCTGGGCCTATACGTGGCAACACCTTTCTCAGATCTAGACTACACTGTTAGAAAATTTATCCTTAAACGTGTTAAAATAAATGAAGTTCCTGCAGCAGAGTCTCGAGAACACCTGTAATCTTACCAGATTGCATAATCTTATATCATGTAAAATTACAAGAAATTGGTATTTGGTGTATGGAACCTTACAACTTTCCTTAGATAAAACACCCTTTCCCCCCTTTTTAAACAGACATGTTTTGTTAAATTGCACAAAAAATCCTGTTTTATGAATTTACAGAATGATCCTGTTTTTGCTTTCTGCAAAATCTTGCGTTTTTTCGTTAAATTGGTTTTTTAACAGTGTATAGGCATAATTATTGGTTGTTTATACAGGCCTACAGTTTGCGTTACTAATTCTCCTAACATAAAATAAACTACATTTGATTATGCTGATGGTATTTGTTAAATGTTTGTTATTATTTTCATAACTAATATTTACCCGATTAAAGATAATGTGTTTAAATCACATGTGCCATTCACAAGTATACTCCGATATAAAGTACTGTGAATTCACTCTGTGAAATTACTTTACTTCGAATACAATCTCGATTTGCGGGCCAAAATTTGTTATCGATCGAATTACCAAATATTTTGTACTGATAATAATATATGCATGCAATATTTGGTACTAACATCAATTCGGACGTTATAGTGAATATATATATTTTTTAGATGATTGTTTTAATTAATGATATATCTAGAGCAAATGCTTACTTTTATATAGAAAGGATTGAAAGGAATTAGTTAAGGTATTACAGCAATAATGTAGAATTTATTGAAAAGGGGCTTTGAACACAGCGCAACTTGTTACAATCTCAATTATCTATATACACTATTTATAGATAAATCCCTAATATACATGACAGTTTGAATATGAGTTCGTGTAATGTCTACAACTAAACATACATTACAATATGCATAGTATGGACTAAATATGTAATATAAATCATGAATATGGAAAAGGAATATTCGTTAACTTGCAAAAGTGTAATTAATAAATTCATTATGTTAAACTAATAATCTCATTTCAATGATGTTATTGCTGGTGTCATATAGTGTATTTATTGTAAAGAGGTTAACTGTAAAGTCAAGTTAGGTTTAATGAAAAAATAATAATTAAATGAAAAAAAAGAAGAAAAAAACAGACTTCGGGGTGCCTGGGCACCCCTCAGTCATTGACGGATATCCCAGGAGCGACAGGGGACGTTTCCCCATATACCCAAATTAGTAGGGGGACACAAAATCATATGTCCCCCTATTATTTTGATTTTTTATGATGGAAAGAAGTACATCATTCAAAATCGGAATGAAACATGTATTTTGGACGAGATGACGTTACTTTTTGGGTGATAACTTTTTTTTTGCTTGTCAAATTTATTTTGGTCGAAATGACCTGACATTTTGGGGTGATAATTTTTTTTTTTGCTTGTCGAATTTTCCAGCCCCTGGTCCCCCTATCATTGGGAATAGATTTCCGCTCTTGCCCTCAGCACCCTAGCCTCTTGTCGAGGCCCTGACGGCTGGTTCCCGAGCGAAGCGAGGGATATAGCGAAACTATAATTCGCGCATTAGGATATCACTCGCTTCGCTCGGAAAGCAGCTGCCAGGGACTCGACAAGAGGCTATCAACACCCTTACTAATTGTGTTTATGATTGATAGGTTGAGGGGCTAAAAGTCCCTTTGAGGGCCCAAAGAGAAGTTAAATGGCATGAATGATGATGCGCTAAGGACCCTGGTAAAACAAGATCTGAATATTATTATACCATAGATATAGCTTGCATTCTTTTTCTTTCTTAGCGCTTTGAAACTTTCGTATAAAGCGCTTTATAAATTTTGTATATTATCATTATTATTTTTGTAACTATCATCATGCTTAAATTTAATTAAGGGCTGTCTACCACGAACGTAATTGTTGGAGGGTAGTGTGTGAGAGGGTCGTAAGAGATCATTTTTGTGGAGCGTTATGGCCCAGTGGATTAGTCTTCGGACTTTGAAACAGAGGGTCGTGGGTTCGAATCCCAGCCATGGCGTAATTTCCTTCAGCAAGAAACTGATCCACAATGTGCTGCACTCAACCCAGGTGAGGAAAATGGTTACCGGTAGGAAGTAATTCCTTAAAAAGCTGTGTGCGCTATGAACGCTAGCTTAGCCGGGTATAATATAGGAGCGCCTTGAGCACCTAACAAGGTGGATATGTGCGCAATATAAATACCCTATATATTATTTTTTTTCGTTACACGTTTAAATAAGAGAAAGGAGAACAAAAGCTTTCGCCATGATAGCCCATGCGTGGAAACTCGGCGCACCTCCAACCAATACACAAAAGAAATGGAAAACCGTAACGAAATAAATATTGATATTCATACAAAAAAGCAAAAATGGTTGACTTTTCTATTCAACATCCCTTAATCCGTAGGTGTGAGAATAATGCAAGGAATTCCAATGTACACATCTTTTCTAAAATATTTGTGTAAAAAGCTACTGTTACAAGCCACGGTTATAGGCTACTGATTTTGGGAGTTTTGGTCCAGTCTCTGCTCAGGATATTAATCAAACAATGAAACTATGACTTGATTTAAGAAATATCAGAGACCCGCTGGCTTTTCAAGAGTGGTGAGCGAAATAACAATCAGAAGTTTGCACTAGCTCTTTCATCAAAACAATCCATGATTTCATAGGATTTGGATCACTTTGTCTAATATTTAGTATCGGAGAAAGAGAGGGAAAGAGAAAGGATCATTGAGTGATAAGCTGGGTCAATCTTCAGCACTATTTCAAATATTGAAGGTAAGATACAAAGCATATTTACCTCATATTAACCATTGAATTGCTTACGTTATTGAAATGAAAAGAATTAAGGTTGTCTATTTTCTAAATCCCTCTTGAGTGTTTATTCGGGGGTGGGGTAAATGCAGAGCGTTGGAAAGGTTCACAAAACATCATGAATTCTTCATTGAGGCTCTGATGGCTGTATTATGCCCCAACTAACATCCCGTATATGTTCTCATGAGATGAACCTTGTTTGCCTGGTGACTATGTTCAATGTGACATGTTGTGTAAGTTGTTGTCCCCTTTAAGAAAATGGTTCAATTGGTATTTGAGTACTGAAAGAAATGAGCACTGAGTTTTAATCATGTCATATTCATCAGGACAATAATTTTACATTCCAGTTTTCTCACTTTTCGATTAGGACTTTGTCGCACTTTTAGTTCAAGATATTGATTACAATATAAAATGATGTCAATGAAATCAGCCTACATAACACATTCCTTTATGAAATAAGCCTACATAACGCCAACAGCAAAGAAAAGAAATAAGTGGAAGTGGTTAAGAGAGTTTGTTTTACATTTTGAATAGAGACAATATAATTCATGTTATCAACTTAATTTGGCGTAATCTTGTATACCTATAATGATGCGCATGCTTTTCGTTCGAATTATGAGCGTCGGGATAATTAATTATCCATCAACAACTGTTTCTATCTTAAAAAAAAGAAAAGATGAAGTTAAAACAAAACAACAAACAAGAATAATAATCAAAGATTTCATTTCTGTTTCATCTTCATTTCAGAACGATCACTTTATTCTGTCTAGCCCTTCGTCCCCATTCACCATCGCTATGTCGATTACAAATCGTTCCCGACAAACCGCCAAAGATGCCGTCATTAAAAATGCTGATATGGAGGAACAAATGCAAAACTTCGCCACGGAAACCGCCGCCGACGCCTTTTCGAAGTACAACATGGAAAAGGACGTTGCCGCGTACATCAAGAAAGAATTCGATAAAATTCATAACCCTGCCTGGCATTGCATTGTGGGTCGTAACTTCGGCAGCTACGTAACGCACGAGACCAAACATTTCATCTACTTCTATCTTGGACAGACAGCGGTCTTGCTTTTTAAATCTGGCTGAGGAAAAAAGAACAAGAAGAAAGGGACTAATTGTAAAAAAGTTTGATAACAACTTTTTGAAAATCACACATTTAAAGCATGATCAATTTTGGGTTCGGCGATACTATTTCTCTCTTTTCTCGAAATGATACTTCCACATCTTTAGCTTGTAAAGGTAGACCTACCAAACACACACACAAAAAAATCGAATTAGATGTGAAAGTTTAATCCCATCGTCTGTAAATATATGCTATGATCCCGCAAGTAGTGAGTAAATTGGTGCTGTAAAAGATATTTTGGAGATTTTCAATAGAATACGTTATATAGCTGCATGAACTTAGTTATATACTAGGGCAGAGTTGATCGACACATTATAGGCCAGCGTTAGGTGTGTATCTAAAAGCGCTTTTATGTCGGCATAGTAAGACGACATGATTCTTAAAGATAAAAGACCCCCCCAAAAAAATAGCAATAGCGCTCGGTGTATAAAATATCATGTTAATTGTATGTTTAGTATTGTATATGTGTATATATAGGTAAATAAAAGTTTATATATATAAGTTAAGATCATTTTGAGATCCAATAACACTCCAGCTTGTCTTCTTATCCTAAACAAGTCGACTTCTTTAATAGTTTCAACGGCTTGTCATCTTGTCTTATATCAAAGAAGTCTACTCTCCTTATTTCAACAACTCCCCATTTTTCTTCTTGTCCAATAAAAGTCTAATTTTCGAATTCCAACAGCTAGTTATCTTGTAATGTTGTCCCAAACAAGTGGACTTGAACAATATTAACCCGCCATCTCTTCAACTTGTCTCGTCATCTGGTTGCATCTGTACTATTCTTCTCTTTCCTACATCCCTTAAATATTTATGAACGATGGCCCGAGATTCTGGAATTCCTTTAATGAAGAAATCTTTCATAGTCCATCCATGAGCTCTTTTATAAAAAAATACTTATTTATCAAATCTTATACGTCATCATCTTATTGTATAATTACATCATACCTCGTTAAAATTACCATTATATGTACTTAATACTTGCATTTTTCATTTTTATGTTGTTCATTTTTTGTGCGTTAATTGCCAGTCTTCGTAGGCTAATAGTACATAATTGTATGGGACCACAAACTACAAGCACTTTTGTTTTTTAGTAAATCCTTCCATTTATACAGGATATTGTTCATCTATGAAAATTCGCACCTGTGTTTTGTCATGTTTACTTATCGAAAAAAAATGTATATATTACCTTGATTTATGTTGCTTGTATATTA